>NW_017196846.1:0-8334 GCF_001704415.2 Capra hircus
TATTGTAGCCTTGGAAAGACATGCCTATGAAGCAATATTGCTCATGAAGAAGCAGATGCAGGAATGTGTCAGACATGACTGGGTGCCTTCCTGGGTTCAGCTCCGTGAGGGGCCTTTCCACTCAAAGTAGGTCCCATGCCTCCTTGGGGAGGAAGTGGGCCCGCTTGCCTCCAAATTGCCAAAGGCTGGAACAAAGCTAGTTCTATCAGAGGTAAGAAAAGAGCAATTGGATGGATGTGGAAGCTGTTGCTGGGCCGCACTGCTTCAGGCCCCCCACCCCTCCCCCCCAGAGAAACAGGCCGCCCTGTGGCCCCTAGGTCCTGGATGCAGTTTCACACATAGAATGTGTCCCCATAGGAGCCAAGAATTTTCCTGACAGACCTAGGCTCACTAGAGCTCTCCTACAGAGCAAAGGGGATGGGACAGATGTGTGGCTGTGGCTCTGCCTTTCCCTGGGAGTGTGGAGCCGCTCCCTATGGCCCCGGGCTCCAGGGGAAGTTGCCCCTGAATAATGACCTCCAAGAAGCGCTTTTCCAACTGGCTGAGACGTGGAGTTCTCAGGATGCAGGGAAAGCGAGTGTCCTTCGGGGAAGCAAAGGCAGTCACCTGTTATCATGACTTACTAGAATAGTAGGTACCTTCTCCGGTTGGGCAGAGGCCTTCCCTACCTGATCTGAAAAAGAAAATGAAGTAGCTCGCTGATTTGAGAAATAATTCCCAGACTTGGGTTTCCAACCAGTATAGAATCCGACAATGGCCCTGTCTTTGTAGCCGCGTTAATTAACAGGTATGTGAAGCTCTAAATATCAGTGGAAATTACATACAGCATATAGGCCCCAGTGTTCTGGAATGGTGGAAAGAAACAACCAAACTCTTGAAGAGACACTTTCAAAATGGATCATAGAGACTGACTGTACATGGATGGGCTTGCTTCCGGCAGACTTACTCATATTACGGGTAACCGCACGTTCCCACAGTTGTTGTCCTTATGAAATTTTCTATGGGAGACCCCCCTCCCACAGTGAGGCAGGTGTTAGCAGATTTGCACAAGTAAGGGGTGGGATTTCACAGCAGATGGAACAATTAGGTAAGGTAATAAATCAGGTAACTAAGTTTGTATAAAAAGAATATCATTCCCCCTTGAGGAACGAGATTCATGAATTTGTGCTCAGTGATCAGGTGTGGCTCAATGACTGGAAACACAATTCCTTGGCCTGACATCGGAAAGGTCCTTATACTGTTGTTTTAGCCACAATTCTGAAAGAGATGGGAATACCAGACCACCTAACCTGCCTCTTGAGAAATCTGGATGAAGGTCAGGAAGCAACAGTTAGAGCAGGACATGGAACAACAGACTGGTTCCAAAAAGGAAAAGGAGTATGTCAAGGCTGTATATTGTCACCCTGTTTATTTAACTTCTATGCAGAGTACATCATGAAAAATGCTGGGATGGAAGATACATAAGCTGGAATCAAGATTGCCGGTAGAAATATCAATCAACTTAGATATGCAGATGACACCACCATTATGGCAGAACGTGAAGAGGAACGGGTATGTCGGGGAACTTCTTGAGTTGCAGCAAGGGTGTGAAGGACCCTTTGGAAGTTCCAGAGGTTAGGTGTGGTTAGTCTCGAGATGCCTCAGCAGAAATGGGCCTCATGTCGCCTGGAATGGAGAGGCTCCTGGATATTCCCGAGTTTCAGCAGGTGCTCTCGAGTTACGACGGGGATTCAGGGACCCGCTCTGGCGGCCGCAGGAAAGGCCAGTTATCATGCGTGTTGCGTAGGGGGCCTCAATCGTGATTCCTCTCCCGTCGATGCCGGGGCCTAAGACCTTGTGTGGAGTCGGGGACCGGAAGCTGAGGATTCCTCTCCAGTGCTGACATGGATTTTGGGGTACTTCTGGAGTCTCCACAAAAGGAGTCAGGCCTCGTCTCGAGTGGGGGCATGAGCGTGCCCTTTCCTCCCATGCTGTAGCAGCAGTGTCACGCTTCCCCTTGCGTGGACCAAGGTATCTGTGGCTTTCCCTCGAGTCTTTCCCACCGAGGCTTTCCCACAGGGCTGTCCCACGTGTCACGGGTGGTGTGAGTCGATCCTCGGCGTGAAAGCCGAGGCAGTGCAGGGAAAACAGGTTCCTGTGGAACGGACTGAGATATCTGGAGGGAGTCTTGGAATGGTGGCACGACCCTGCAGTTCCTCTCCCCTTTCCTTTGGAGAGCGCCTCCTCTTGAGATGCGATGGGAATGCCGGGAATTCTTTCCCCGACCAAGCAGGGAAAGGATCCGTCCTCTCGAGCTACGAGCCGGAAACGGAGCTCCTCTGGATGTGGCCGGACCCTCGTGCTTCCTCTTGAGTGGAGACGGGTATGTCGGGGAACTTCTTGAGTTGCAGCATGGCTGTGAAAGACTCTTTGGAAGTTCCAGAGGTCAAGTGTGATTAGCCTCGAGACACCTCAGTGGAAACGGGCCTCATCTCGCCTGCAGGGGAGAACCTCCTGGATTTTACCGAGTTGCGGCAGGTGCTCTTGACTTACGACGGGGACCTCATGGACCCGCTCTGGTGACCTCAGGAAAGGCCAGTCCCCATGCGAGTTGCTAGAGGGCCTGTCGCTGTTCCTCTCCCGTCGATGCCAGGGCCTAAGACCTTGTGTGGAGTCGGGGCCGGAACCTGAGGATTCCTCTCCAGGGCTGACATGCATCTTGGGGTACTTCTGGAGTCTCCCCAGGGGAGTCAGTCCTCGTCTCGAGTGGGGGCATGCACGTGCGCTTTCCTCCGAGCTGTAGCAGCAGTGTCACGCTTCCCGTCGCGTGGATCAAGGGATCTGTGGCTTTCCCTCGAGGCTGTCCCACGAGGCTTTCCCACAGGGCTCTCCCACGTGCCACCGTGGTGTGAGTCGATCCTCGGCATGAAAGTCGAAGCAGTGCAGGGAAAAAGGATCCTCTGGAATGGACGGAGATATCTGGGGGCTCTTGGAATGGTGGCACGACCCATGAGTTCTCTCGCGCCTTTCCTGTGCAGCGGGCCTCCTCTTGAGATGCGTCGGAAATGTCGGGAATTCTTTCCCGAGGAAGCAGGGAAGGATCCCTCATCTCGAGCTTGGAGGCGGAAACGGAGCTTCTCTGGAGGAGGCCGGACCCTCGTGCTTCCTCTGGAGTGGAGACGGGTATATCGGGGAACCTCCTGAGTTGTAGCAAGGGTGTGTAGGACCCTTTGGAAGTTCCAGAGTTTAGGTGTGATTACTCTCGAGACGCCGCAGAGAAAATGGGCCTCATCTCGACTGGAGCAGAGAACCTCCTGGATTTTCTCGAGTTGGGGGCAGGTGCTCTCAACATACCAACGTGACCTCAGGGACAGTGTAGCAGATGTGTCACGCTTCCCTTCGCGGGGATCAAGGGATCTGTGGCTTTCCCACGAGGCTTTCCCACAGGGCTGTCCCACGTGCCACCATGGTGTGAGTGGATCCTCGGCGTGAAAGTCGAGGCATTGCGGGGAAAACAGGTTCCTCTGAAATGGACTGAGATATCTGGGGGACTCTTGGAATGGTGGTACGACCCTGGAGTTCCTCTCGCCTTTCCTATTGAGAGCCTTTGCTCTTGAGAGGCCACGGGAACGCTGAAAAATCTTTCCTGACTAAGCAGGATAGGATCCCTCATCTCGAGCTACCAGGCGGAAACGGGGTTCCCTGGATGTGGCCGGGACCTCGTGCTTCCTCTCGAGTGGAGACGGGTATGTCGGGGAACTTCTTGAGTTGCAGCAAGGACCCTTTTGAATTTCCAGAGTTTAGGTGTGATGAGCCTCCAGACGCCTCAGAGGAAATGGGCCTCATCTCGCCTGGAGCGGAGAACCTCCTGGATTTTCTAGAGTTGGGCAGGGTCTCTCGAGTTACGACGGGAACCTCAGGGACCCGCTCTGGTGGCCTCAGGAAAGGCCAGTGCCCATGGGACTTGCAAGGGGGCCTTTCGGGATTCCTCTCCCGTCGATGTCGGGCCTAAGACCTTGTGTGGAGTCGGGCTGGAACCTGAGGATTCCTCTCCAGTGCTGATATGGATCTTGGGGTACTTCTGGAGTCTCTCCTGGGGAGTCAGTGCTCATCTCGTGTGGGGGCATGCACGTGAGCTTTCCTCACGAACTGTAGCAGCAGTGTCACACTTCCCGTCGCGGGGATCAAGGGATCTGTGGCTTTCCCTCGAGGCTTTCCGACGAGGCTTTCCCACAGGGCTGTCCCACGTGGGACATGCCATGGTGGAGTGAGTATATCCTCGGAGTGAAAGTAGAGGCAGTGCAGGGAAAACAAGTTCCTCTGGAATGGACTGAGACATCTGGGGTCCCTTGGAATTGTGGCACGACACTGGGGTTTCTCTCGCCTTTCCTGTTGAGAGCGCCTCTTCTTGAGATGCGACGGGAAAGCCGGGAATTCTTTCCAGACGAAGCAGGAAAAGAATCCCTAATCTCAAGCGACGAGGTGGAAACCAGGCTCCTCTGGATGTGGGCGGGACCCTCATGCTTCCTCTCGAGTGGAGACTGGTATATCGGGGAACTTCTTGAGTTGCAGCAAGCGTGTGAAGGACCCTTTGGAAGTTCCAGAGGTTAGGTGTGATTAGCCTCGAGACGCCTCAGCGGAAATGGGCTCATCTCGCCTGGAGGGGAGAACCTCCTGGATTTTCTCGAGTTGCTGCAGGTGCTCTCGACTTAAGACGGGGACCTCAGGGACCCGCTCTGGTGGCCTCAGGAAAGGCCAGTCCCCATGCGAGTAGCTCCGGGGCCTATTGGGATTCCTCTCCCTTCGATGCCGGCCTAAGACCTTGTGTGGAGTCGGTGCTGGAACCTGAGGATTCCTCTCCAGTGCTGACATGGATCTTAGGGTACTTCTGGAGTCTCCCCAGGGGAGTCCAGTCCTCCTCTCAGTGGGGGCTTGCACGTGTGCTTTCCTCCCGCGTTGTAGCAGCAGTGTCACCCTTCCCGTCGCGTGATCATCGGCATCAGTGGCTTTCCCTCGAGGCTTTCCCACGAGGCTTTCCCACGAGGCTTTCCTATGAGGCTTTCCCACAGGGCTGTCCACGTGCCACCGTGGTGGTGAGTCGATCCTCGCTTGAAAGTCGAGGCAGTGCAGGGAAAACAGGTTTCCCTGGAATGGACTGAGACATCTGGGGGACTCTTGAATGGTGGCACGACCCTTGAGTTCCTCTCGCCTTTCCTCTGGAGAGCGCCTCCTCTTGAGATGTGACAGGAACGCCGGGAAATCTTTCCCGAACACGCAGGGAAAGGATCCCTCCTCGTGATCTAGGAGGCGGAAACGTAGCTTCCTCTGGATCTGGGCGGGACTCTCGTACTTCCTCTCGAGTGGAGACGGGTATGTCGGGGAAACTTCTTGAGTTACAGCAAGGGTGTGAAGGACCCTTTGGAAGTTCCAGAGGTTAGGTGTGATTAACCTTGAGACGCCTCAGCGGAAATGGGCCTCATCTCGCCTGCAGGGGAGAACATCCTGGATTTTCTCGAGTTGCGGCAGGTGCTCTCGACTTACAACGGGGACCTCAGGGACCCGATCTGGTGGCCTCAGGAAAGGCCAGTCACCATGCGAGTTGCTCAGGGGCCTCTCGGGATTCCTCTCCATCGATGCCTGGGCCTAAGACCTTGTGTGGAGTGAGTGTCAGAAACTGAGGATACCTCTCCAGTGCTGACATGAATCTTGGGGTACTTCTGGAGTCTCCCCAGGGGAGTCAGTCCTCCTCTCGAGTGGGGCATGCTCGTGCCGCTTTCCTCCCGAGATGTAGCAGCAGTGTTATGCTTCCCTTCGCGTGGATCAAGGGATCTGTGGCTTTCCCTCGAGGCTTACTCACCACGGTTTCCCACGAGGCTTTACCACAGGCTATCCCATGTGCCACCGTTGTGTGAGTCAACACTCGGCTTGAAAGTCGAGGCAGTGCAGGGAAAACAGGTTTCCCTGGAATGGACTGAGACATCTGGGGGAATCTGGGAATGGTGGCACGACCTGGAGTTCCTCTCGCCTTTCCTGTGGAGAGCGCACCCTCTTGAGCTGTGAGGGGAAAGCCGGGAATTCTTTCCCGACCACGCAGGGAAAGGATCCCTCCTCTCGGAGCTATAAGGCGGAAGCGGGGCTCCTCTGGGTGTGGGCGGGACTCTCGTGCTTCCTCTCGAGTGCAGAAGGGTATGTCGGGGAACTTCTTGAGTTGCAACAATGGTGTGAAGGACCATTTGTAGGTTCCAGAGTTTAGGTGTGATAAGCCTCGAGACGCCTCATTGGAAATGGGCCTCATCTCGCCTGGAGGGGAGAACCTCCTGGATTTTCTCGTGTTGGGGCAACTATTCTCGACTTACGACGGGGACCTCAGGGACCCGCTCTGGTGGCCTCAGGAAAGGCCTGTCCACATGGGAGGAATTCGGGGCCTCTAGGGCCTCCTCTCCCGTCGATGCCGGGGCCATAGACCTTGTGTGGAGTCGGTGCCGGAACCTGAGGATTCCTCTCCAGTGCTGACATGGACCTTGGGGTACTTCTGGAGTCTCCCTAGGGGAGTCAGCCCTCGTCTCGAGTGGGGGCATGCACTTGCGCTTTCCTCCCGAGATGGGGCAGCAGTGTCATGCTTCCCGTCGAGTGGATCAAGGAATCAGTGGCTTTTCCTCGAGGCTTTTCCACAAGGCTTTCCCACGAGGCTTTTCCACAGGGCTGTTCCACGTGCCAACGTGGTGTGAGTCGATCCTGGGCTTGAAAGTCGAGTCAGTGCAGGGAATACAGGTTTCCCTGGAATGGACTGAGACATCTGCGGGACTCTCGGATTGGTGGCAAGACCCTGGAGTTCCTCTCGCCTTTCCTGTGGAGAGGCCTCCTCTTGAGATGCTATGGGAACACCGGGAATTCTTTCCCGACCATGCAGGAAAAGGAACCCTCCTCTCGAGCAAAGAGGCGGAAACGGGGTTCCTGTGGATGTGGGCGGGACTCTGGTGCTTCCTCTCGAGTGGAGACAGGTGTGTCGGGGAACTTCTTAAGTTGCAGCAAGGGTGTGAAGGACCCTTTAGAAATTCCAGACGTTAGGTGTGATTAGCCTTGAGACACCTCAGCGGAAATGGGCCTCAACTCGCCTGGAGGGGAGAACTTCCTGGATTTTCTCGAGTTGCGGCAGGTGCTCTCGACTTACGACGGGGACCTCAGGGACCCGCTCTGGAGGCCTCAGGAAAGGCCAGTCCCCATGCGAGTTGCTCGGGGCCTCTCGGGATTCCTCTCCCGTCTATGCCGGTGCCTAAGATCTTGTGTGGAGTCGGTGAAGGAACCTGAGCATTCCTATCCAGTGCTGACCTGGATTTTGGGGTACTTCTGGAGTCTCCCCAGTGGAGTCAGTCCTCTCTCGAGTGGGGGCATGCACGTGCGTTTTCCTCCCGAGCTGTAGCAGCAGTGTCACGCTTCCCTTCGCGTGGATCAAGGGATCAGGGGCTTTCCCTCGAGGCTTTCCACGAGGCTTTCCCACGAGGCTTTCCCACAGGGCTGTCCCACGTGCCACCGTGGTGTGAGTCGATCCTCGGCTTGAAAGTCGAGGCAGTGCAGGGAAAACAGGTTTTCCTGGAATGGACTGAGACATCTGGGGAACTCTGGGAATGTGGCACGACCCTGGATTTCCTCTCGCCTTTCCTGTGGAGAGCGCCTCCTCTTGAGATGCGACGGGAATGCCGGGAATTCTTTCCCCGACCAAGCAGGGAAAGGTTCCCCTCCTCTCGAGCTAGGAGGCGGAAACGGGGCTCCTCTGGATGTGGGCGGAATTCTCGTGCTTCCTCTCGAGTGGACACGGGTATGTCGTGGATCTTCTTGAGTTGCAGCAAGGGTGTGAAGGATCTTGGAAGTTCCAGATGTAAGGTGTGATTAGCCTCGAGACGCCTCTGTGGAAATGGGCCTCATCTCGCTTGGAGGGGAGAACCTCCTGGATTTTCTCGATTGGGGTAGGTGCTCTCGACTTACGACGGGACATCAGGGACCCGCTCTGGTGGCATCAGGAAAGGCCAGTCCCCATGCGAGTTGCTCGGGCCCTCTCGGGATTCCTCTCCGTCGATGCTGAGGCCTAAGACCTTGTGTGGAGTCAGTGCCGGAACCTGAGGATTCTTCTCCAGTGCTGACATGGATCTTGGGGTACTTCTGGAGTCTCCCCAGGGGAGTCAGTCCTCGTCTCGAGTGGGTGTATTCACGTGCGCTTTCCTCCCGAGCTGTAGCAGCAGTGTCGCGCTTCCATTCGCGTGGATCAAGTTATCTGTGGATTTCCCTCGAGGCTTACCCACGAGGATTTTTCCCACGAGGCTGTCCCACGAGGCTTTCCCACGAGGCTTTCCCACGAGG
>NW_017196847.1:0-8334 GCF_001704415.2 Capra hircus
GGGTTCTCGCCAGGCTCAGACTTCAGTCAAGGAGCAGGGCCGTCCACACACTGAGCAATCATCATTCCAGGAGCAGCGCAAGAACAGCCGCTTGCAGAGAGATCTGGAAGCTTCTGGGGAGTGGGGCGGGGACGTGTTAGGCATGCCTAGGACCTGATTCTTCCTGATTCCTTCCCCCTTCATAAGCTATTCAAAGTGCCATCTCAGGACCAGCAGCCTCGATATCATCTGGGAGATTGTAGCACTGCCTAGTCTCGGGTCTCAGCCCAGACCCTCTCATTCAACATCTGCCTTTTAACAATCTCCCCAGGGCATTTGTGTGAGAGTGTGCAGAGTAGAAAGCTGAAAGAGCCCGGGCATTTGCCTGAAAAGACCATTTACACAGTCACACTGCACTCTGTCTCCTGGATCCAACTGAAATTTCATCACCCCATCCTGTCCAGTGATGCTGAGAAGAAGGGAGAAGCTATGGGCCAATTTAAAAAAAACTGACATCTTTCTTTACTCATCTGACTGTAGTGTGAGTTGATTTGTGGGTCTGCTATGTGTAAGTGAAGGTGGTGGCTCCAAGGGGAAGCCACACAGACAGTTAACATTGGAGATGGCAGGAGAAGCCACACGCTTTGACCTTGACTTTTACCTCCAACCCTCAAAATTTTGGGCCAGTGTCCATTCACAAACTGGCGCCCGTCCACTGTGAGCTAAGTACAGAACTTGGGGTGAGTGTTTAGAAACTTTGATAGCAGCTTGATGGAGTGTGTTTATGTCTGTTAAATCGAATGATAAAAGCTGGGGTTGTATTTTATAGCTTGTAGTTCCTTTTCATTTCATTTTTTCTAGCAAATCATTTTTATTGCACTTTCCAAAAGTATCCATCCGTGACGGATTGAAATTAATTAACAAGGAAACAAACCCAAACCAGACAGGTCCTACGTTTGTAGATAGTTTGAGAAACCCTGCTTCATTGCTGTGCCATTTTAAGTCGAAGGGAGAGATTCTGGAAAACAGAAAGCTATCATAGCTTGCCCCTGCCTGGACAAACTCGTCAGCGTTGCAGGCTGAGGGGCAGGCTGACTGGGAGGCGAGGGTCGTGGCAGCTCTGTGTCTCTAAGACATACCATAGGGAAGCAGGGGTGGTGGGGGGAGACAGGTATTAATGGGGGCTTCAAAGGCTTCCCAGGTGGAGCTAGTGGTAAAGAACCCTCCTGTCAATGCAGGAGACATAAGAGATGCAGGTTTGATCCCTGCATGGGGAAGATCCCCTGGAGGAGGGCATGGCAACCCACTCCAGTATTCTTGCCTGGAGAATCCCATGGACAGAGGAGGCTGGTGGGCTACGGTCCACAGGGTCACAGAGTCAGACACGACTGAAGCGACTGAGCAGGCACAGGCCCAAGTCATTCTATCTCCCGTCACCCCAGTTTCCTCACCTGCAAAAAGACCAGCAGCTCAGTCCTCCTGCGATGTTGCTGCCGCCACCTGTCCTGAAGAAGCACACGTGTTCGCCAGCCTCCCCATCTGAATGAGAGCTGACTGGTGACACTGCTTGGGCAGGAACGTCCCGGCACCAGCGGTGCCCTCCTCTCCCCGCCCAACCTGGTGCGTTGCCTGGCAGAGGGACAAGTGCTTTCTTTTTGTGAGCCTGCAAACCTCCAGCCTCCCAGCTGGTCGGGCGCCAGGGACCAGGCGGGACATGCAGGCCAACATCACCACCCAGCTCCACGAAGCTGCTCCCAATTCTGGAACATCTGAGTCAGCCCGCCTGGGCCGTGTCCGTGAAAGACTGAGCAAGAATAAAGGCACGGGCTCTCCCGGGCCTGCTGATGACGACCTCTCACCACGTGTACACTTGGGCCTCTTTTCCTGTGGGCTGTGAATGTCTTGAATCCAGCTAAGAGCGTTGTGGGTGTCAAATTGTGAACTGCTAAACCGGGAAGGAGGCCCAGCAAATGTGGGATGTGTGAGCCTCCCTCATCCTTCCTGACAGCGCTGTTTGTTTCTGCGTCTGATAAAGGAGGATGGCAGGCTCCGGCACGTTTGTCTGGAGTCAGCAGACCACCCAGCATCCTGAGTGTTCAGGGCTCAGGCACACCATCCACCCCGAGGCCTGATCCTTCATTCTTCCAGAACCTGCCCTATCTTGGATCAAAAGGGTCTTGACCAAGGCAGGCTGGCACTCAGAGAGCCTTATTTCCCAAGGGGCTAAGACTGGCCAAGGGAGTGACAGGCAGTGTGGGATGCTCAGGGTTGCAGGGAGGGAGGCAGTAGTGGTTGCAGCCAGTCTCTCCTTCCCCAGATGGGCCTCCCAGAGCTGAGTACCGGCTGCATTGCTCTGGCCTCCATGGGCTTCCACTTTGATTGTCTTTCAGTGTTGGTGGCGAAGGAAAATTGCAGTAACTGGCGGGCACTGGCTGGGCCCCTTGTTAGCCGACCCCTGGGGGACCGGTGGCTTTCCTGAGGTCCTGATTTCTGAATCCAGTCTGAAAGCCATGATCCTTGTCTCCTCCTGCTGCTCCTGCCCCCAATGTTTATTGTCTACACAGCAGCCAGAGTGAACTTTAAAACTTTTATTTGATAAACTTGATTTTGAAATAGTTTCAGTTGTGGAAAGCTGCAAAAATGGTGCCAAAATTTTCTGCATCCTCTTCGACTAGATGCCCTGAATATTAGCATTTTACCAGTTTTCGAGCTCTCACTCTCTCCTCCACACACATAACACACACACACACACTTCCTCCCCCCGCCCCCGAAACTTTTAAGATTAATTTACAGACATAAAGCTCCTCTGCCCCTGCAAATTTCAGGGTGTATTCCCTAAAAAAGTAAAAACAGAACAAGGACATTCTGTTAAAATAACCGCAGTATCGTTTATCAAAATCAGGAGATGAACACTGATATAATACTGTTTCTTGACTGACAGATCTTATTCAGATCTCATTAGTTGTCCCACTCTTGTTCTTTATAACAAAAGAGAGAAAATTTTTTTCTTGCCCAAGAGCCAGTCTAGAATCGAGCATTGTATTCAGTTGTCACGTCTCTTTAATCTCCTTTAATTTGATGTGGTCCCTTAGCCTGTCTTTGTGTTTTGAGACAAGAACACTTCTGAAGAGCACAGGCTGGTGACTTTGTAGACGGTCCCTTAGTTTGGTTCTGATATTTCCTGAGTAGATTCAGGTTCTGCGTGTTTGGCAGGAACCCCCACTGAGGTGATATGTGTCCTTCACATGATATCCATTTGATCCCTGACTGGCGATGTTCACTTTGATCATTTAGTTAATGTACTGTCTGCTGGGTTTCTCCACTTTGTTACTAGTTTTCCCTTTATAATTTATATGTAACTTATGGGCAGTGCAACTTTTTAAGACCTAGAAATCTGATTAGGTCACCTCCTTCCTCTAACCTGGGGCTTCCCTGATAGCTCAGTTCGTAAAGAATCCGCCTGCAATGTGGGAGACCTGGGTTCGATCCCTGGGTTGGGAAGATCCCCTGGAGAAGGGAAAGGCTACCCACTTCAGTATTCTGGCCTGGAGAATTCCATGGACTGTATAGTCCATGGGGTTGCAAAGAGTCGGACATGACTTGAGCAACTTGTATGTTCACTTTCACTTTTCTTTTAACCTCAGTTGAAATCCCAACTCCTTACCTTGGTGTGCCCAGCCCAAGGTCTTGGCCCTTGTTGAGGCCTGTGCTGTCATCTCCATCATGTTTGTGGGAATTGCAGGCACACTAGGCTTCCTGTTCTTCCTAGAACATATCAAGCTTGTTTTCACCTCAGGGCCTTCATATCAGCTGTTCCCTCTTCCTGGAATGCTCTTCCATCCAATCACTGCATGTCTTTTTCTTCTTTTTTAAAGAAGATGAAAAAATATACATATATTCTTCATGCCTGGCTTCCTTGTGTCTTTCAGACCTCAGCGTACAGGGAAGGAGGCCTTAACCTGCCCACCCAGCTAAAGGAGCTCCCAGTGGCTCCCCTGCAGCACCTGGTTTGGGCTCTTAGCATAGGACTTACTACCGTCTGCCCCTTGCTCATTTGTTTGCTATCTGTCTCCCCCAGAAGAAAGCAGGGACCCCATGTAACTTGCTGGGGGCACCTAGCACAGGGCCTGGCCCACGGCTGTGGAGTGAATATTGATTGAGAGTTTGCTGAATGAGCTCCTGATGAAGGATTGCTTAGTAACGTGTTGCAAGCTGGGGTCCTAACCCGGAAGTCTTGGAGTTCTGCCAGATGGTCTATGCTGGCTGCAGTGCAGCTCTGCTGGGCTTGGTGTGCCAGTAGGGCAGATGGCAGCCTGGTGGCTTAGGGGTCCCTGCATGGTGCCCTTAAAGGGGAGCTAGAGGAAACAATGAGAAGGCATGGTGAGATGGGGTCGGGGGATGGAGGGCTCTTTCAGCCCTGCAGTACAGATCCAACCTCCCACCCTCCCTCCCTCCCTTTTTTCCTTCCTTCCTTTCCTCAAAAGTCTTGAGAGTGGGGGGTAAAGGCTGGGGAATCAGTCATAAATACACTTACATTTAAAGCACAGAGGCAGCCTAAAGGGAAGACTTACAGATGTTGGCAGCTGCAGAGCCGCAGAATTGCCAGGCCAGCCGGGCTGTTAGAACAGAGGTGGGTGGGCTCCTTCTGAGCAGAGGAGAGGCTGCCAGGCTATCAGCTTCAGGAAAACATGCAGGGGAACTCAGGCAGCTGTCTTCAGATGTCATCTCCCCTGTGTTCTGGCCAGAGGGTTCACCCAGCTGCCTCTAGCTCCTGCCGCCTGGCAGATAACCACTCACGTGGTGGAGGGCATGACACCCCTCGGGGAGAGTTTTGCGTCTGACCATAGAGCTGTGAAGACAGAGGAATACTTAACACCAGGGGCAATTTTAGGGGAGAGATGTAAGGATGAGGCTTTCCCAGCGAATGTCCCTCCAGTCATGGTGGCTGCCGGGGTTCCCTGAGTGGGACTGTGCTGCCGAGTGTATGCCAGGACAAAGCCCTTCCCTGGGCCACCAGCAGCCAAGCTTCAAGGGCCTAGGGTGGTGTCTCTCTCATATTCCTTTCCTCTTTGTTTCTCTGAGGGAGTGTCATAGTCAGCTGGGGCTGCCATAACAAAACACCACAGACTGGGCAACTCCACCAACAGACATTTATTTCCTCACAGTTCTGGAGACTAGAAATCCCAGGTCAAGTAGGGTTTGTTTCTTTTGAGACCTCACTCCTTGACTTGCAGATGGCCGCCTTTCTGCTGTGTCTTCATATGGCCTTTCCCCTGTGCACATGCAGAAAGAGCAAGCTCTCTGCTTGTCTCTTATAAGGACACTAATTCTATTGGATTAAGGCCTCACCCTCATGACCTCATTTAACCTTAATTACCTCCCAGAAGACCCTATTTCCAAATATAGTCATATGGGGGTTAGAGCTTCAGTATATGAATTTGGGGGAGACACAATTCCCCCAAATTCCCCAAATTGTCTCCTAGTGGGGACAATTCAGTCCTTTGACTCTTAGTAGAGTTGTGTAGATTCTCCCACCAGATAGATGTCTCAGGAGGCATCTCATCCCTCTCTTAATGCTGCTGGGGCTCAGGGATTCATTTTGAGAAATCCTCCCAGAAATGTCAGCGTCCACCTAGGTAATGCTGCTGACCATAATGAATTGAAACCCAGGCCCTGTCAGGTGGCCTTAGAAGAAAAAGCTTCAGGTGGCTAGATGGAAGGTGAGGAGTGCTGCATGTGAGCCCTGGGACTGGGATTCTGGCCTGAGGTTTATCTTCTTCCATGTCTCTGTGTGTGTGTAAGTGTACATGTGTGTGCACACAAGCATACACAAGCTTTCAGATTAGTGCTGTCAGGCAGGGAGTGGCTCCCTCTACCCAGCTCTCCTTCACTATGGACACTTGATACCACCAACCTGTGCTCCCTTTAGCCCTCTAGCGTAGGTGTGGCTCAAGACTCCTGCCTTTTTCTCAGGAGCCCACTAAAATGAAATTGGAACTTTCTAGAAATCTTTGTGCTTGCAGGGGACTCACATATGCTGGCATATAGGCTTGTGGGGGCAGAGCAGGTGGCTGTTGCAATGATCGTTGGCTATATAACAAAGCCTCCCAAAATTTAGTGGCTTGAAATAATGACAGTTTTGCTCATGAATACACAGTGTGGGCGGGGCTCAGCAGGGACAGCTCGTCTCTGCTTCGTTTGGTGTCAGCTGGGGTGGCTTGAAGCTAGTGGCTGGATTATCGGAAGGCTCGCTCACTCATGTGTGATTAAAGGTTGAGACATCAGTTAGATGGTCGATCAGAATGCCAATACGTGACCTCTCCAAGTGACTCTTGGCTTCCTCACAACATGGCAGCTGGGTTCCAAGGGCCAGTGTCCCAAGAGAGAGAGCCATGTGGAAGCCATTACTGCTTTTACAATCCAGCTTCGGTAGTCACCTTGTGTTACATCCCAGCAGATTCTATTTATTAGAAGCCATCACTAAGGCTGGCCCACATTCAAGGAGAAGGGATTGGCTTCTACCTCTTGATGGGAGGAAGGTCAACGAATTTGCAGCCATGCTGGAAAACCACCGCAGTGTTTCATAGCTTCCTTCCCATTCACGCAGGACTTGGGATCTTGTCCTTCTCAATGTCCTGTCCTCTATCTTCAGAGGGTCACCCTCAGATGACCTACCACTCAGCAGTGCCCTCATGGAAGCCAATCCAAGAGAAAGCACACTTTTTCTGATCAAGGCCACACCAAGACAACAGCACTCTGCCTAGGGGAAGAATTTTGTGCCCTTTCATACTGGGGAAAAATGGATTTCCTAGCAGAATAGCATGGGCTTCCAGTCACAGAGTAGTAAATTGAGGCAAAGGTGTATTCTTCTCTCACTAGTAGTCCATACCTGGCATGAAGTTCTGCTTTACGAAACCCTTAGGAACCCACGCTTGTCTATTTTGCTGCTCTGCCACGCATGGCCTCCCATGGTCAGGGCACCTCGCGGTCCAAGATGACCATTGCAGCTTGCATTGGGATCTGAAAGGATCAAGAAGAAACAGCAGAGGGTTCTCAGAATAGTCACAATGATATTTTTGATTGTATCTCATTGGCCAGAACTTATCTACATGGTTACTCCTTGCTGCTGAGTTGGGAAATGGAGTCTATTCGGGGTGGCTGTGTGCCCAGCTGGTATTCTTAGCACAGAGAAAGGATACTGTGGGCTGGAGAAGCAGACTCTGCCAAACTTATTAATTAAAACATTTTCTGCAGACAGATTTACTCACTAATTTACCTCCCCTGGCTGTAGGAAAAAAAAAAAAAAATTTAATGGTCTAAAAATAACGGCAAAAATCTCTGACACTTTTTGTAGTTCTTTAACTCACATCAATTTCCTTTGGCAATTTCTCAAGGCAGACAATTTGGTGGCGGGAGCATACTGAAGGGTGTACAAATTATACGATAAAATGAATTATTGTTTGCGGTAAGTAAGAAAGTTATGCCTCACTTTATTTGGTTTCGGGATTTCAGTGATCACAGCTATATGGGTGTGTATTACAAAAATACCCAAAGAGAGGGGTCAGCGCCAGCTAGGGGTGTTTTTAAAATTTCCATATAAGGCTGCTGTTTACTTTGGTAGGAACTTGTGGAAACTTGCGTCAACCGGCCTAGGTATTTCTATTTATTCAGCGGTATTTTGGACCCTCTAATAGACTGGGGTTTGGACGGCCGCCCAGCTGGCCTGCCCAGCTAGCTTGGTGTCTGAGGATGCTAGAGGCACTTAGCAATTTAGAGAGGACCTGGGCCGTATCTGAAATGTATGGCCTTGGCCTCATGGTTCCTCAATAGGTGGAGTCTGCCTCTGGATATGACACAAACCTGATATTCATCCAAGAGACTGGATAAAATTCCTCAGGCTGGAGTAACAAATCACGACACAGTGGGTGGCTTGAACTACAGAAATGTATCGTCTCACAGTATTCTGGAGGCTGGAAGTCCAAGATCGAGGTCAGCAGGGCTGTGTTCTCTCTGAAGGGGTAGGGAAGGGTCTGTTCTGGGCTGCTCAGCTTCTGATAGTTCCTTGGAGTGTGCAGCGTAACTCCAGTCTTCACATGTTGCTATGTGTGCAGATTTTCCCCTTTTTATAAGGACATCACTCATATAGATTTTTGTTGTTCAGTCTCTGAGTCGTGTCCAACTCTTTGCGTCCCCATGGATTGCAGCACGCCAGGCCTCCCTGTCCTTCACCATCTCCTGGAGTTTGCTCAGACTCATGTCGATTGAGTTGATGATGCCATCCAACCATCTCATTTGGATTAGGGGCTGCCGTCTATGGGGTCACACAGAGTCGGACACGAATGAGTGACTTAGCAG
>NW_017196848.1:0-8334 GCF_001704415.2 Capra hircus
ATGTACAAAGCATTGTTATATAAGTACATTCGAGGAAAAAATCTGTAAAAAAAACAAAACAAAAACAAAAAAGTCCAGGTTAAGTGTAAATCTGCTGCAGCAGTTTTGCACGCTTGAAGGCTCAGCACAAAATCCTGGGAAAAAACAGGATATGAGCTTGGCCTCCCGTGAAATGATGACCAGAACACAGGAAGCAGACAGAAAAGCTGTCCATGTTAACCATGAATTCCCAGAACACAGACCTTGTTGAAATGAAAAGGCTTTTGTTCAGACTTGCTAGGATTGCAGCCCAGGACTTGTTTAGTCGCTAAGTCATGTCTGAGTCTTTTGTGACCCTATGGACTGTAGCCCACCAGGCTCCTCTGTCCATGAGATTTCCCAGGCTTGCCATTTCTCTGCAAGGGGATCTTCCAGACTCAGGGGTTGAACGCACCTCCCCTGTACTGGCAGGCAGATTCTTCAGCACCGAGCCTCGGGGAAGCCCCTGAGGAGCTCACACCAGTAAGCTGCATGCTGCCAGACTCTGCAAGTACAGGAGCCTCCCCGACCCCGCGGAGGCAGACCGACTGGGGCCGCAGTGTCCTTGCCGGGACCCTGGCCTGCCCTGTGCTGTCCGAGCGCCCCTCCCCTGTCCTCTCCACCTCTGTTCTCATGTGACTCCCTCCACACACACTGCTGGGCTTTATATCCACCCCCTGGGTGTTACCGCTTTTTCCTTAACTCAGTGCCCACAGAGCTCACGGTTCCAGGCATTCTCCGTGTCGGATGGACTCACTGACTCAGGGCGAGGAGCTGCCGTGTCTTTGGCGCGTAGGATGTCCCAGGGAGGCAAGGGGACAGGTGGAGTCAGGGTGAGAGGACAGGAGATGGTCCTTGAGGTGACGCTGACAGGGCACCATGGCCAGACCCTCTTCCAGGGACAGGCTGACACCTTTGTTGACTGAAGCAAAGTAAAGCAGCCTGGGTCCTGGGTTCCAACTTCCAGGAGGTAGAGCTCAGACTTTGTCTGCTTTGTTAGAAGTTAGGTGTTTTCAATCAGGCTGTGGATGGGACTAACCTGGAGGGGAGAAGCTTGTGAGAACCGAGAGGGACCCAGCTCCCTTCTCCTCAGTCCACTCACACACTCTGGCCGCACCGCCCCTTTCCTGTTGTTTGAAATCTCTGAGCACCCTTCTGTCCAGAGCATACCCATTTTTTCCCCTGTGTCTTGCTGAAATGGGCTTCTCTAGAACCTCCAGCAATAAACGGCTCATTCATTCCGTTTTCATGGCATCCACCGAACGTTCCCCACCCTAGAGGAAACTTCCACACCACCCACGGAACTCATCAGCCGCATCGCCCTCTCTCTCTGTCCCCTCGTCCTGTTCAGTCTTTTCTTGTATCTCTGTCAGTCTCCAGAGGGGGAATGTTAAGGCCCAGGCAGGGCTGCGGTGAAGGGCAATGCGGGGGGCGGGCTGTGTGTGTGTAGTCTTTTCTCTCCACAGGCTTTGCCTGAATGGAAGCTGCTTCCCTTCAGAAACAAGGCATAAATATCAACTCCAGGTCAATTGAAGGTTAAAAATAAATGTATATTTGGAAGCCTACTTAGATAATATTGAAGTGAAACGTGCCATCAGTAAGAACTTTTCCAGATAATTGTAAGAGGATTCAAAAAGACATCAGCGAGAATTTCATGTGAGATGAGAGAGGGACGCCCAGTGAATGCTGTGAAAGGCGCTCGATCTCAGACGAACTGAAGGCGCGTGAAACGCCGTTGCGTACCCCATAGCTGGGCATGTATTTGGGAAAGGCAGCGAAATGGGGCTTGAGATGAAAGGATTGCAGGGCCCGTCACTACGGGGTGATGCCGCTATCAGCCGGGCGTCCTAACCCTGTGCCCCTGTGTGCGAGCAGCCCCAGAATTTATTCATCCTCTCCAAGGCATAGAGGGGCACACGTGAATCGTTTCTGTGAATTAAAGTGCCAGAAACATGCAACAACTTGTTAACTATATTGGATTGATTCTGATATATCTAAAGTGCAGACTGTTACATAGTAAAGATAAATAAGCTCATGAAGTAACATGGAGAAATCTCAGCAACCAAAATTGGAAACAAAACGACAATCACATGATGAAGGATAATCACTGCATGACTCTATATACAAAGAACAAGAAGAGGAGAAGCCGACTCTCACTTAGGAATGCATATGCATGTGGGAGTCTCTTCTCAAAGCAAGAAAACGCCAGACAGTTGAGATACACGGAGGAGTAGAATCTTTTATTTCTCATTGTGCATAGTGAGAATATTTTTTCTCTACAATTTTATCTGTGTACCTGTGTATAATATATTTCTTAATAAAAGTCATGCCATATAGGATATAAACTCCAAGTGGTGTTAAACTATAAGATTTGATACCATAAACTTCGAAAAGAAAATATAAATTTTTATGTGATCTTGAGATGGGGAAGACCTTTCAGAGCTGTTCTGAACTGACCATGTCCCCAGATTCAACTGTTGATGCTCTAATCCCATTGGCAGAATATGACTGGACTTGCGGATGGGCTTTAAAAGGGGAGCAAATTGAAATGAAGGTACTAAGGAGGCCCCTAATCCAATCAAACTGTGTACTCGCGAGAAGAGAGCTTGTGGGCCAACAGGAGCGCCAGGGCTGTGTGCCCAGGGGGAAGACACACTGAGGACGCCGCGGTCCGCGTGGCCCGGGGAGAGGCCTCGGGAGGAACCACATGACGAGACATTGGGCCCTGGGCTTCCCGCTTCCAGGGATGTGGGGACAGAAGTCTCTATTGTTTCCTCCCGTCCTTCCTCCCGGCTCAGCCTGTCCTATTGTTATGGCAACTGCAAGAAAACGATACCTCAGCCTCACCTGGAATGTCACACACCGTGGGAAAGGTTCCTGGGTTTCATGACACAACACAGTTAAACACTTAAAAGTTGTGGGGAGAGAGCAAATTAGCCAAAACGGCGTGTGCAGGCTCTCATACCCACGGGTTGTAAATAGCGACTCTGTGACGGCTGAGATCAGTTACAGCACTGTGCGTGCGCAGCAGGAGGCGCTTGCTTGGTCACGGGGCTGCTTGGCGCAGTGCGCGGACACGCGCGCCACCTGAAAAGCAGACGCATTACTGCTGCCTCAAGGCTGTGTCCACGGGGTCAACACGAGAGAAGAGAAGCATTGTGTCTGCTGCTGTGGCTGCCGCGCCAGCCAGGAAAGAAGAAACACGCCTGCACTTCCTAAGGCTCCTTGAGTTTCCTTAAAGCGTCTTAGCTCGCACCTTGTCCACCATGGGTTCAGCGAACAGTGCAAACAGTGTGATACAGAAAGACAACTGGCGCTGTGAGCAGGATCAGCAATCAGTTTAATTCAGTTCAGCTCAGTCCCTCAGTCGTGTCCGACTCTTTGCGACACCACGGACCCCAGCACGCCAGGCTTCCCTGTCCAACACCAATTCCCGGGGCTTGCTCTAACTCATGTCTATCGAATAGGTGATGCCATCCAACCATCTCATCCTCTGTCGTCCCCTTCTCCTCCTGTCTTCAAACTTTTCCAGCATCAGGGTCTTTTCCAAGGAGTCAGCTCTTTACATCAGGTGGCCAAAGTACTGGAGTTTCAACTTCAGCATCAGTCCTTCCAGTGAATATTCAGGATTGATTTCCTTTTGGATATACTGGTTGGATCTCCTTGCAGTCCAAGGAACTCTCAAGAGTCTTCTTCAACACCACAGTTCAAAAGCATCAATTCTTTGGCACTCAGCCTTCTTTATGGTCCAACTCTCACATCCATACGTGAATACTGGAAAAAAAGCAGGTTTGACAAGAGGGACATTCGTTGTCAAAAGAATGTCTCTGCCTTTTAATAAGCTGTCTAGGTTGGTCATAGCTTTTCTTTCAAGGAGCAAGTGTCTTAATTTCATGGCTGCACAGTCACCATCTGCGGTGATTTCGGAGCCCAAGAAACTAACGTTTGTCACTGTTTGCACTGCTTCCCCATCTATTTGCCATGAAGTGATGGACCGGGTGCCATGATCTTAGTTTCTTGAATGTTGGGCTCTAAGCCAGCTTTTTCACTCTCCTCTTTCGCTTTCATCAAGAGGCTCTTTAGTCCTTTGCTTTCTGCCATAAGGGTGGTGTCATCTGCATATCTGAGGTTATTGATATTTCTCCCGGCAATCTTGATTCCACCTTGTGTTTCTTCCACTCCAGCGTTCCTCATGATGTACTCTGCATAGAAGTTAAATAAGCAGGGTGACAATATACAGCCTTGACGTACTCCTTTTCCTATTTGCAACCAGTCCGTGTTCCATGTCCGGTTCTAACTGTTGCTTCTTAGGCTGCACACAGATTTCTTGCCACGTCCAGCACATCGGGTGAGAAAGACCTGAAACGGGGGCGGGGGCATAATGAAAAGACAAACACACATAATTCGGCAAGCGGGGAGTCGGGGGCCCTCCTGCTCTCCATGGCAGGAAGACAACATGGGTCCTTTTAGCCACGCTTTTATTGGTAGAAGTCACATGAGACGATCAGGGAAAAGCTATGCTGGTGAGTCTGATTAGCGCAGGCTCTGCTGTTAACCAGGAATATCTTGCTTTGTCTCCCTGGAGACGGACGAAGGGGCAGGCAGTGAAGCGGGGCAGGCAGTGAAGCGGAGCAGGGAGCACACTCCGCCCTAAGGATGTCCGTCTGCACGCCTGCTAGGACAGTCAGGAGGGCGCAGGGTGTGCACCCTCGAGTCCTGGAGCAGGTTCTGGCCTCTGCTCTGCCAGGCTGCAACAGTTTCTCAGGAGGCAGGTCAGAGGGTCTGGTATTCCCATCTCTTGAGGAATGTTCCACAGCTTGCTGTGATCCACACAGTCAAAAGCTTTGGTGTAGTGTATAAAGCAGAAGTGGATTTTTTTCTGGAACTGTTGCTTTTTGAGAGAGATGCTGGCAATTAGATCTCTGGTTCCTCTGCCTTTTCTAAATCCAGCTTTAACATCTGGTAGTTCTCAGTTCATGTACTGTTGAAGCCTGGCTTGGAGAATTTTGAGCATTACTTTGCTGGTGTGTGAGATGAATGCAATTGTGCAGTAGTTTGAACATTCTTGGGTATTACCTTTCTTTAAAGATAACTGTCAACTCAGAATGCTATTTATAATATATGTGGCAGAAATCTGACATTCCTAATAAATAGCATCTACAAATCTGTAATAGCGTGAACATTGCTGCAGAAAAGTTGGCAAGAAAAACTGGAAAGTTGAAATAAAAAATACAATAAATAGAAAATTTTTAAAAAAGAACACTATCTATACAAATTAAGACTGAGACATAATTTCCTATTCATATTTAGACACAAAAAATTTTTATGTAATATCAGACCAGTTAGCAAAGGCTGCAGCTTTCATCCTTGCTGATCTATGCACTAGGCCTTTTCCCTGCTTGCCTCCCCCTTACCCAGCTGACACCCCAGGATCTGAAGCTGCACTTCCTATGGGTGGAGGGTCACTTCCCTGAAAGGTTGCAAGGATGGTGTGGATTCCTCTGAGGACTCGAGCCCTGATTAGCTCTGGGATGGGTCTCTGCACCCTGAAGAAGCCACCACACGATGGGGAGGAGCTGGAATAACAGCTCTACAACAGGGGTGAGGATGGAAAGGTGGCTTCTCTCCCTCCAGGAGACACGGTAGGTAGTGGTGACTGGTGATGGACTGCGCTCAACTAGTAATGCTGCTCGCAACTGATGGGCGCCCTGCATGTGGCGGGACAGAGGGCGCGTGGATAGAGCAGCCTCACTCACTGCTGGTTGCCGGGCACCAACACGAAGGCAGTGTGCGTGTATGGAGGACGGGCATCCTGGGCGGCGCCTGACTCCTTCACACCTTGGGCAGCACTTCATAGTTTGTGTTCCGTTTTGCTTTTGTGTTGAGTTTCCCAATATCTGTCATGTGTCTAGTATAATACAGTTTGTTTTTGAATGTTGGTGTCTAAGAAGGGTCAATTCCATTATTGCTCTCTAGAACTTGTCATGGTTTCCTGCATCCCAAGGGTCAAATTCTGACTACAGCCTGTGCTAAGGGCCTGCAAGCTAGGAAGGGTTTTCATAATTTAAATTTTAAAACATTATTTCATGAGGCATAAGAATTACATGGCAGTCAGATCTCAGTGTCTATAAATAAAATATCTTTCACTCACAGCCATGCTCCTTGGTTTATCTTTTATCTGTGGCAGTTTTTCTGCTACAATAATAAAAATAAGTATATGCACCACAGATCATGTGGTGAAATCTTAAATATTTACTATTTGCCTTTTAGAAAATTTTGCCAGCACTGACTAAAGAACTAGTAGTATTTTCTTAACACTATTTGATGATAGATTTACTAAATGAGCAGTTAATTTTTTAATGAATTTTACCATTTGAAATAAACCTTTTTGGGTAAATATAAAGCTGGTTACATACTCTCAGTAATCTTCATTAAAATAAGAGCTAAGACACTAGAATTGCAACTATCCTTGTGCTGGGGATGAAATCTACCTGTTGCCTTCTTTCATCTAAGAAAAAATTGTTACCAAAAGAGTATGTGGGGTCTGGCTGCTCACCACTCAAACGCCAATAAACAGGCCAGTTTGGTGGAAAGGAAAGCTTGCCCTACTTCAAGATCTGGCCATTGGGAGGGGGGTGTGGCAGCCATTTGTCCAAGAGATGACACGCGAGCCACCACCCCCGGCACGCGCCCCAGCATGCGGGGCGACAGCTTGCACAGACAGAGCACAGTCCTCTCTGACAGTCATCTCCAAAGTGGCCATCAGTGGTCTGAGCAGCGGCATCTTAGTTGTTTCAGGTACAGTTAACCTTCAGTTCCTCTCTTTCTGTGCACTGATCGCTGAGGAAGGCTTTCTTATCTCTCCTTGCTATTCTCTGGAACTCTGCATTCAAATGGGTATATCTTTCCTTTTCTCTTTACCTTTCATTTCTCTTCTTTTCACAGCTATTTGTAAGGCCTCCTCAGACAGCTATTTTGCTTTTTTGCATTTCTTTTTCTTGGAGATGGTCTTGATTCCTATCTCCCATACAGTGTCACGAACCTCTGTCCGTAGTTCATCAGGCACTCTATCAGACCTAGTCCCTTCATTCCATTTCTCACTTCCACTGTATAGTCATAAGGGATCTGATTTAGGTCATTCCTAAATGGTCTACTGGTTTTCCCCACTTTCTTCAATTTAAGTCTGAATTTGGTAATGAGGAGTTCATGATCTGAGCCACAGTCAGCTCCAGTTTGTTTTTGCTGACTGTATAGAGCTTCTCCATCTTTGGCTGCAGAGAATATAATCAGTCTGATTTCAGTGTTGACCATCTGGTGATGTCCATGTGTAGAGTCTTCTCCTGTGTTGTTGGAGGAGGGTGTTTGCTGTGACCAGTGCGTTTTCTTGGCAGAACTCTATGAGCCTCTGCCCTGCTTCGTTCTGTATCCAAGGCCGAATCTGCCTGTTGCTCCAGGGGTTTCCTGCCTTCCTACTTTGCATTCCAGTCCCCTAGAATGGAAAGGACAGCTTTCTTGGGTGTTAGTTCTGGAAGGTCTTGTAGGTCTTCATAGAAGCGTCCAACTTCAGCTTCTTCAGTGTTACTGGTCGGGGCATAGACTTGGATTACCATGATATTGAATGGTTTGCCTTGGAAATGAACAGAGGTCGTTCTGTCATTTTTGAGATTGCATCTATGATGGCCTACTCCATTTCTTCTAAATGGCTTCCTGCCCATAGTAGTAGATATAATGGTCATCTGAGTTAAATTCACCCATTCCAGTTCATCTTAGTTTGCTGATTCCTAGAATGTCAACGTTTACTCTTACCATCTCATGTTTGACCACTTCCAATTTGCTTTGATTCATGGACATAACATTCCAGGTTCCTATGCAATATTGCTCTTTACAGCATCGGACCTTGCTTCTATCACCAGTCCCATCCACAGCTGGGTGTTTGTTTGTTTGTTTGTTTGTTTTTTTGTTTTTTGTGTTTTTTTTTTTGCTTTGGCTCCATCCCTTCATTCTTTCTGAAGTTATTTCTCCACTAATCTCCAGTAGCATATTGGGTGCCTACCGACCTGGGGAGTTCATTTTTAAGTGTCCTATCTTTGTCTTTTCATACTGTTCATGGGGTTCTCAAGGCAAGAATACTGAAGTGGTTAATGCAAATAAATGGAGGGAAACAATAGAATAAGAAAAACTAGAGAGCTCTTCCGGAAAGCTAGAAATACCAAGGGAACATTTCATGCAAAGATGGGCTCAATAAAGGACAAAAATGGTATGGACCTAACAGAACAGAAGATATTAAGAAGAGGTGGCAAAGAATATAGAAGAAGA
>NW_017196849.1:0-8334 GCF_001704415.2 Capra hircus
GTCGTAAGTCGAGAGCACCTGCTGCAGACTCGAGAAAATCCAGGATGTTTCTCCCCTACAGGCGAGATGAGGCCCATTTCCGCTGAGGCGTCTCGAGTTAATCACACCTAAATCTGGAACTTCCAAAGGGTCCTTCACACCCTTGCTGCAACTCAAGAAGATCCCCGACATACCCGTCTCCACTCGAGAGAAAGCACGAGAATCCGCCCACATCCAGAGGAGCCCCGTTTCCGCCTCTTAGCTCGAGAGGAGGTATCGTTCCCCGCGTGGTCGGGAAAGAATTCCCGGAGTTCCCTTCGCATCTCAAGAGGATGCACTCTCCACAGGAAAGGCGAGAGAAAATCCAGGGTCGTGCCACATTCCCAGAGTACCCAGATGACTCAGTCCATTCCAGGGAAAACTGTCTTCCCTGCAGTGCCTCGACTTTCAAGCCGAGGATCGACTCACACCACGGTGGCACGTGGGACAGCCCTGTGGGAAAGCCTCGTGGGAAAGCCTCGCGGAAAGCCTCCTTGGAAAAGCCCCTGATCCCTTGATCCACGCGAAGGGAAGCGCGACACTGCTGCTACAGCTCGGGAGGAAAGCGCACATGCATGCCCCCACTCGAGACGAGGACTGACTCCCCTGGGGAGACTCCAGAAGTACCCAAAGATCCATGTCAGAACTGGAGAGGAATCCTCAGGTTACAGCACTGACTCCACAGAAGGTCTTAGGCCCCGGCATCGACGAGACAGGAATCCCGAGAGGCCCCCGAGCAACTCACATGGGGACTGGCCTTCCTGAGGCCACCAGAGCGGGTCCATGAGGTCGCCGTCGAAAGTCGAGAGCACCTGCCGCACCTCGAAAAAATTCAGGAGTTTCTCCCTCCAGGCGAGATGAGGCCCATTTCCGCTGAGGCATCTCGAGGTTAATTACACCTAACCTCTGTAACTTCCAAAGGGTTTTTCCACCCTTACTGCTGCTCAAGAAGTTCCCCGACATACTCGTCTCCACTCGAGAGGAAGCACGAGAGTCCCGCCACATCCAGAGGAGCCCCGTTTCCGCCTCTTAGCTGGAGAGGAGGGATCCTTTCCCTGCGTGGTCGAGAAAGAATTCCCGGCGTTCTCGTCGCATCTCAAGAGGAGGCGCTCTCCACAGGAAAGGCGAGAGGAACTCCAGGGTCGTGCCACCATTCCCAGAGTCCCCCAGATGTCTCAGTACATTCCAGGGAAACCTATTTTCCCTGCACTACCTCGACTCTCAAGCCGAGGATCGACTCACAACACCGTGGCACGTGGGACAGCCCTGTGGGAAAGCCTCGTGGGAAAGCCTTGTTGGAAAGCATCGTGGGAAAGCCTCGAGGGAAAGCCACTGATACCTTGATCCACACGACTGGAGCATGACACTGCTGCTACAGCTAGGGAGGAAAGCGCAGGTGCATGCCCCCAGTCGAGACGAGGACTAACTCCCCTGGGAAGACTCCAGAAGTACCCCAAGATCCATGTCAGCACTGCACAGGAAACCTCAGATTCCGGCACCGACTCCACACAAGGTCTTAGGCCCCGACATCGACGGGAGAGGAATCCCGAGAGGCCCCGAGCAACTCGCATGGGGGGGCTTTTCTGAGGCCCCCAGAGCGGGTCCTTGAGGTCCCCGTCGTAAGTCGAGAGCAACTGCCCTATCTCTAGAAAATCCAGGAGGTTCTCCCCTCCAGGCGAGATGAGGCCCATTTCTGCTGAGGCGTCTCGAGGCTAATCACACCTAATCTCTGGAACTTCCAAACGGTGCTTCACACCCTGGCTGCAACTCAAGATGTTCCCGACATACCGTCTCCATTCGAGAGGAAGCACGAGAGTCCCGCCCACATCCAGAGGAGCCCCGTTTCTGCCTACTAGCTCGAGAGGAGGGATCCTTTCCCTGCGTCATCGGGGAAAGAAATCCCGGCGTTCCCGTCCCATCTCAAGAGGAGGCGCTCTCCACAGGAAAGGCGAGAGGAACTCCAGGGTCGTGCCACCTTTCCCAGAGTCCCCCAGATGTCTCAGTCCATTCCAGGGAAACCTGTTTTCCCTGCACTGCTTCGACATTCAAGCCGAGGATCGACTCACACCAGGGTGGCACGTCGGACAGCCCTGTGGGAAAGCCTCGTGGGAAGCCTCGTGGGAAAGCCTCATGGGAAAGCCTCGAGGGAAAGCCACAGATGCTTTGATCCACGCATAGGGAAGTGTGACTCTGCTGCTACAGCTCCGGAGGAAAGCGCACGTGCATGACCCCACTCGAGACGAGGACTGACTCCCCTGGGGAGACTCCAGAAGTATCCCAACATCCATGTCAGCACTGCAGAGGAATCCTCAGGTCCCGCCTCCGATACCACACAAGGACTTAGGCCCCGGCATCGACGGGAGAGGAATCCCGAGAGGCCCCGGAGCAACTCCCATGGGGACTGGCCTTTCCTGTGTCCACCAGCGGCGGGTCCCTGAAGTCTCCGTCGTAAGTCGAGAGCACCTGCCGCAACTCGAGAAAATCCAGGAGGTTTTCCCCTCCAAGCGAGATGAGGCCCTTGTCCGCTGAGGAGTCACCAAGCTAATCACACCTAACCTCTGGAACTTCCAAACGGTTATTCACACCCTTGCTGCAACTAAAGAAGTTCCCCGACATACCCGTCTCCACTTGAGAGGAAGCACGAGAGTCCCGCTCACATCCAGAGGAGCCCCGTTTCCGCGTCCAAGCTCGAGAGGAGGGATCCTTTCCCTGTGGTCAGGAAAGAATTCCCGGGGTTCCCATAGCATTTCAAGAGGAGGCGCTCTCCACAGGAAAGGCGAGAGGAATTCGAGGGTCGTTCCCATTCCCAGAGTCCCCAGATTTCTCAGTCCATTCCAGGGAAAACTGTTTTCCCTGCACTGCCTCGACTTTCAAGCCGAGGATCGACTCACACCACGGTGGCACGTGGGACAGCCCTGTGGGAAAGCATCGTGGAAAAGCCTCCTGGGAAAGCCTCGAGGCAAAGCCACAGATCCCTTGATCCACGCGAAGGGAAGCGTGACAATGCTGCTACAGCTCGGGAGGAAAGCGCACGTGCATGCCCCACTTAGAGGAGGACTGACTCCCCTGGGTAGACTTCAGAAGTACCCCAAGATCCATGTCAGCAATGGAGAGTAATTCTCAGGTTTTGCCACAGACTCCACATAAGATTTAGGCCCGGCTTCGACGGGAGAGGAAACCCGAGAGGCCCCCGAGCAACTCGCATGGGGACTGGCCTTTCGTGAGGCCACCAGAGCGGTCCCTGAGGTCCCTGTCGTAAGTCGAGAGCACCTGCCGCAACTCGAGATAATCCACGAGTTTCTCCCCTCCAGGCGAGGTGAGCCCCATTTCGCTGAGGCGTCTCGAGGCTAATCACACCTAACCTCTGGAACTTCCAAATGGTCCTTCACACCCTTGCTGAAACTCAAGAAGTTCCCCGACATACCCGTCTCCACTCGAGAGGAAGCACGTGAGTCCCGCCCACATCCAGAGGAGCCCCGTTTCAGCCCCCTAGCTCTAGAGGAGGGATCCTTTCCCCTGCGTGGTCGGGAAAGAATTCCCGGCGTTCTCGTCGCATCTCAAGAAAGGCGCTCTCCACAGGAAAGGCGAGAGGAACTCCAGGGTCGTGCCACCATTCCCAGAGTCCCCAGATGTATCAGTACATTCCAGGGAAACCTATTTTCCCTGCACTACCTCGACTCTCAAGCCGAGGATCGACTCACAACACCGTGGCACGTGGGACAGCCCTGTGGGAAAGCCTCGTGGGAAAGCCTCATGGGAAAGCCTCGAGGGAAAGCCACAGATCACTGAATTCACTCGACGGGAAGCCTGACACTGCTGGTAAAGATCGGGAGGAAAGGGCACGTGCAAGCCCCCACTCGAGACGAGGAATGACTCCCCTGGGGAAACTCCAGAAGTACCCCAATTTCCATGTCAGCACTGGAGAGGAATCCTCAGGTTCCGGCACGGACTCCACACAAGGTCTTAGGCCCGGCATCGACGGGAGAGGAATCCCGAAAGGCCCCCATGCAACTCGCTTGGGGACTGTCCTTTCCTAAGGCCACCAGAGCAGGTCCCTGAGGTCCCCGTCGTAAGTCGACAGCACCTGCCGCAACTCGAGAAAATCCAGGAGATTCTCCCCGCCAGCCGAGATGAGGCCCATTTCCGCTGAGGCGTCTCGATGTTAATCACACCTAACATCTGGAACTTCCAAAGGGTCCTTCACACCCTTGCTGCACCTCAAGAAGTTCCCCGACATACCCGTCTCCACTCGAGAGGAAGTACGAGTGTCCCGCCCTCATCCAGAGGAGCCCCATTTACGCCTACTAGCTCGAGAGAAGGGACCCTTTCCTTGTGTGTTCGGTAAAAAATTCTCGGTGTTCCCGTCGCAACTCAAGAGGAGGCACTCTCCACAGGAAAGGCGAGAGGAACTCCAGGGTCGTGCCACCATTCCCAGAGACCCCCAGATGTCTCAGTCCATTCCAGGGAAACCTGTTTTCCCTGCACTGCTTCGACTTTCATGCCGAGGAACGACTCACACACGGTGGCACGTGGTACAAACCTGTGGGAAGCCTCGTGGGAAAGCCTCGAGGGATAGCCACAGATCCCTTGATCCACGGGAAGGGAAGCGTGAATCTGCTGCTTCAGCTCGGGAGGAAAGCGCACATGCATGCCCCCACTCGAGACGACGAAAGACTCCCCTGTGGAGACTCCAGAAGTAGCCCAAGATTCATGTCAGCACTGGAGAAGAATCCTCAGGTTCCGGCACCGACTCCACACAAGGTCTTAGGCCCCGGCATCGACGGGAGAGGAATCCCGAGAGGCCCCCGAGCAACTCGCATGCGGACTGGCCTTTCCTGAGGCCACCAGAGCGGGTCCCTGAGGTCCCCGTCGTAAGTCGAGAGCACCTGCCGCAACTCGAGAAAATCCAGGAGGTTTTCCCCTCCAGGCGAGATGAGGCCCATTTCCGCAGAGGCGTCTCGAGGCTAATCACACCTATCCTCTGGAACTTCCAAAGGGTCATTCACACCCTTGCTGCAACTCAAGAAGTTCCCCCGACATACCCGTCTCCACTTGAGAGGAAGCAGGAGAGTCCCGCTCACATCCAGAGGAGCCCCGTTTGCGCCTCCTAGCTCGAGAGGAGGGATCCTTTCCTTGCGTGGTCGAGAAAGATTTCCCGGCGTTCCCGACGCATTTCAAGAGGTGGCGCTCTCCAGAGGAAAGGCGAGAGGAACTCCATGGTCGTGCCACCAATCCAGAGTCCCCCAGATATCTCAGTCCATTCCAGGGAGACCTGTTTTCCCTGCACTGCCTCGACTTTCAAACGAGGATCGACTAACACCGACGGTGGCACGTGGGACAGCCCTGTGGGAAATCCTCGTGGGAAAGCCTTGTTGGAAAGCATCGTGGGAAAGCCTCGAGGAAAGCCACTGATACCTTGATCATGCGACTGGAGCATGACACTCCTGCTACTGCTAGGAGGAAAGCGCAGGTGCATGCCCCACTCGAGACGAGGACTGACTCCCCTGGGGAGACTCCAGAAGTACCCCAAATCCATGTCAGAACTGCACAGGAAACCTCAGATTCCGGAACCGACTCCAACAAGGTCTTAGGCCCCGGCATCGACGGGAGAGGAATCCGAGAGGCCCCGAGCAACTCGCATGGGGACTGGCCTTTTCTGAGGCCCCCAGAGCGGGTCCTTGAGGTCCCTGTCGTAAGTCGAGAGCAACTGCCCTATCTCGAGAAATTCCAGGAGGTTCTCCCTCCAGGCGAGATGAGGCCCATTTCTGCTGAGGCGTCTCGAGCTAATCACACATAATCTCTGGAACTTCCAAACGGTGCTTCACACCCTGGCTGCAACTCAAGATGTTCCCCGACATACCGTCTCCACTCGAGAGGAAGCACGAGAGTCCCGCCCACATCCAGAGGAGCCCCGTTTCTGCCTACTAGCTCGAGAGGAGGGATCCTTTCCCTGCGTCATCGGAAAGAAATCCGGCGTTCCCGTCGCATCTCAAGAGGTGGCGCTCTCCACATGAAAGGCGAGAGGAACTCCAGGTCGTGCCACCTTTCCCAGAGTCCCCCAGATGTCTCAGTCCCATTCCAGGGAAACCTGTTTTCCCTGCACTGCTTCCACATTCAAGCCTAGGATCGACTCACATCACGGTGGCACGTGGGACAACCATGTCGGAAAGCCTCGTGGGAAAGCCCTCGTGTGAAAGCCTCCAGGGAAAGCCACAGATCCCTTGATCCACGCGAAGGGAAGCCTGACAATGCTGCTACAGTTCGGGAGGAAATTGCACGTGCATGCCCCCACTCGAGACGAGGACTGACTCCCCTGGGGAGACTCCAGAAGTACTCCCAAGATCCATGTCAGCACTGGAGAGAAATCCTCAGGTTCCGGCACGGACTGCACACAAGGTCTTAGGCCCTGGCATCGATGGGAGAGGAATCCCGAGAGGCCCCCGTGCAACTCGCTTGGGGACTGCCTTTCCTGAGGCCACCAGAGCAGGTCCCTGAGGTCCCCGTCGTAAGTCGAGAGCGCCTGCAGCAACTCCAGTAAATCTAGGAGGTTCTCTCCCCTCCAGGCCGAGATGAGGACCATTTCCGCTGAGGTGTCTCAAAGCTAATCACACCTTAAACTCTGGACGTTACAAAGGATCCTTCACACCCTTGCTGCAACTCAAGAAGATCCCCAACATACCCGTCTCCACTCGAGAGGAAGCACGAGAGTCCCGACCACATCCAGAGGAGCCCCGTTTCAGCCCCCTAGCTCTAGAGGAGGGATCCTTTCCCTGCGTGGTCGGGAAAGAATTCCCGGCGTTCTCGTCGCATCTCAAGAAGAGGCGCTCTCCACAGGAAAGGCGAGGAGGAACTCCAGGGTCGTGCCACCATTCCCAGAGTCCCCCAGATGTCTCAGTCCATTCCAGGGAAACCTATTTTCCCTGCACTACCTCGACTCTCAAGCCGAGGATCGACTCACACCACGGTGGCACGTGGGACAGCCCTGTGGGAAAGCCTCGTGGGAAAGCCTCATGGGAAAGCCTCGAGGGAAAGCCACAGATCACTGAATTCACTCGACGGGAAGCCTGACACTGCTGGTAAAGATCGGGAGGAAAGGGCACGTGCAAGCCCCCACTCGAGACGAGGAATGACTCCCCTGGGGAAACTCCAGAAGTACCCCAATTTCCATGTCAGCACTGGAGAGGAATCCTCAGGTTCCGGCACGGACTCCACACAAGGTCTTAGGCCCCGGCATCGACGGGAGAGGAATCCGAAAGGCCCCCATGCAACTCACTTGGGGACTGTCCCTTTCCTAAGGCCACCAGAGCAGGTCCCTGAGGTCCCCGTCGTAAGTCGACAGCACCTGCCGCAACTCGAGAAAATCCAGGAGATTCTCCCCGCCAGCCGAGATGAGGCCATTTCCGCTGAGGCGTCTCGATGTTAATCACACCTAACATCTGGAACTTCCAAAGGGTCCTTCAACACCTTGCTGCACCTCAAGAAGTTCCCCGACATACCCGTCTCCACTCGAGAGGAAGTACGAGTGTCCCGCCCTCATCCAGAGGAGCCCCATTTACGCCTACTAGCTCGAGAGAAGGAACCCTTTCCTTGTGTGTTCGGTAAAAAATTCTCGGTGTTCCCGTCGCAACTCAAGAGGAGGCACTCTCCACAGGAAAGGCGAGAGGAACTCCAGGTCGTGCCACCATTCCCAGAGACCCCCAGATGTCTCAGTCCATTCCAGGGAAACCTGTTTTCCCTGCACTGCTTCGACTTTCATGCCGAGGAACGACTCACACCACGGTGGCACGTGGTACAAACCTGTGGGAAGCCTCGTGGGAAAGCCTCGAGGATAGCCACAGATCCCTTGATCCACGGGAAGGGAAGCGTGAATCTGCTGCTTCAGCTCGGGAGGAAAGCGCGCACATGCATGCCCCCACTCGAGACGAGGACTGACTCCCTGGGGAGACTCCAGAAGTACCCAAGATCCATGTCAGCACTGGAGAGGAATCCTCAGGTTCCGGCACCGACTCCACACAAGGTCTTAGGCCCTGGCATCGAACGGGAGAGGAATCCCGAGAGGCCCCCGTGCAACTCGCTGGGGACTGGCCTTTCCTGAGGCCACCAGAGCAGGTCCCTGAGGTCCCCGTCGTAAGTTGAGAGCACCTGCCGCAACTCGAGTAAATCTAGGAGGTTCTCCCCTCCAGGCGAGATGAGGACCATTTCCGCTGAGGTGTCTCAAAGCCTAATCACACCTAAAACTCTCTGCTGACGTCTACAAAGGATCCTTCACACCACGCCGTTGCTGGCACACTCAAGAAGATCCAGCCAACATACCCG
>NW_017196850.1:0-8334 GCF_001704415.2 Capra hircus
GCAGGTAGGGTTTGAAAGGCACGCTTTGTTAGTTCAGACGCTTGTTGATTAGCCTCGAGACGCCTCGTCGGATATGGCCACATCTCGCCTGGAGGGGAGAACCTCCTGGATTTTCTCGAGTTGCAGCAGGATCTCTCGAGTTTACGACTTGGACCTCAGAGACCCGCTCTGGTGGCCTCATGAAAGGCCAGTCCCCATGCAAGTTCCTCGGGGGCTTCTCGGGATTTCTCTCCCGTCGATGCCGGGGCCTAAGATCTTGTGTGGAGTCGGTGCCGGAACCTGAGGATTTCTCTCCTGTGCTGCAATGGATCTTGGGGTAATTCTGGAGTCTCCCGAGGGGAGTCAGTCCTCGTCTCGAGTGGGGCATGCACGTGCGCTTTCATCCGGAGCTGTAGCAGCAGTGTCACGCTTACATTTGCTTGGATCAAGGGGTCTGTGGCTTTCCCTCGAGGCTTTCCCACGAGGCTTTCCCACGAGGCTTTCCCACGAGGCTTTCCCACAGGGCTGTCCCACGTGCCGCCGTGGTGTGAGTCGATCCGTGGCTTGAAAGTCGAGGCAGTGCAGGGAAAACAGTTTTCCTGGAATGGACTGAGACATCTGGGGGACTCAGGGAATGATGGCACGACCCTGCAAGTTCCTCTCGCCTTTCCTGTGGAGAGCGCCTCCTCTTGAGATGCGACGGGAACGCCAGGAATTCTTTCCAACCACGCAGGCGGAAAAGATCCCTCCTCTCGAACTAGGAGGCGGAAGCGGGGCTCCTCTTGATGTGAGCGGGACTCTCGTGCTTCCTTTCGAGTGGAGACGGGTTATGTCGGGGAACTTCTTGAGTTGCAGCAAGGGTGTGAAGGACCCTTTAGAAATTCCAGATATTAGATGTGATTAGCCTCGGTACGCCTCAGCGGAAATGGGCCTCATCTCGCCTGGAGGGGACAACCTCCTGGATTTTCTCGAGTTGCGGCAGGTTATCTCGTCTTACGACGGGACCTCAGGGACCCGCTCTGGTGGCCTCAGGAAAGGCCAGTTCCCATGCGAGTTGCTCGGGGGCCTCTCGGGATTCCTCTCCCGTCGATGCCGGGGCCTAAGATCTTGAGTGGAGTCAGTGCCGGAACCTGAGGATTCCTCTCCAATGCCGACATGGATCTTCGGGACTTCTGGAGTATCCCCAGGGGCGTCAGACCTCGGCTCGAGTGGGGGCATGCACCGTGCGCTTTCCTCCCGAGCTTTGCAGCAGTGTCACACTTCCCTTCGCATGGATCAAGGGATTTGTGGTTATCACTCAAGGCTTTCCCACGAGGCTTTCCAACGAGGCTTCCCACAGGGCTGTCGCACGTGCCACCGTGCTGTGAGTCGATCCTCGGCTTGACAGTCGAGGCAGTGCAGGGAGAAAGGTTTCCCTAGAATGGATTGAGACATCTGGGGGACTCTGGGAATGTTGGCACGACCCTGGAGTTCCTCTCGCCTTTCCTGTGGAGAGCGCCTCCTCTTGAGATGCGAGGAGAATGCCGGGAATTCTTTCCCGACCGCGCAGTGAAAGGATCCCTCCTCTCGAGCCATGAGGTGGAAACGAGGCTCCTCTGTATATGGTGGGACTCTCATGCTTCCTCTCGAGTGGAGACGGTATGTCGGGAACTTCTTGAGTTGCAGTAAGGGTGTGAAGGACCCTTTGGAAGTTCCATAGGTTAGGTGTGATTAGCCTCGAGACGCCTCAGCGGAAATGGACCTCATCTCGCCTGGAAGGGAGAACCTCCTGTATTTTCTCGAGTTGCGGCAGGTGCTCTTGACTTATGACGGGGACATCAGGAACCCGCTCTGGTGGCCTCAGGAAAGGCAGGTCCCCATGCGTGTTGCTCGGGGGCCTCTCGGGATTCCTCTCCCCTGATGCCGGGGCCTTAGACCTTGTGTAGAGTCGGTGCCGGAACGTGAGGATTCCTCTCCAGTGCTGACATGGATCTTGGGGTACTTCTGGAGTCTCCCCAGGGGCGTCAGACCTCGGCACGAGTGGGGGCATGCACGTGCGCTTTCCTCCCGAGCTTTGCAGCAGTGTCACACTTCCCTTCGCATGGATCAAGGGATTTGTGGTTATCACTCGAGGCTTTCCCACGAGGCTTTCCAACGTGGCTTTCCCACAGGGCTGTCCCACGTGCCACCGTGTTGTGAGTCGATCCTCGGCTTGAAAGTCGAGGCAGTGCAGGGAAAACAGGTTTCCCTGGAATGGAGTGAGACATCTGGGGAACTCTGGGAATGTGGCAGGACCCTGGAGTTCCTCTCGCCTTTCCTGTGGAGAGCGCCTCCTCTTGAGATGTGACGGGAATGCCGGGAATTCTTTCCCGACCACGCAGGTAAAGGATCCCTGCTCTCGAGCTAGCAGGCGGAAACGGGGCTCCTCTGGATGTGGGCGGGACTCCTGTGCTTCCTCTCGAGTGGAGTCGGGTATGTCGGGGAACTTCTTGAGTTGCAGCAAGGGTGTGAAGAACCCTTTGTAAGTTCCAGAGGTTAGGTTTGATTAGCCTCGAGAGGTCTCAGCGGAAATGGGCCTCATCTCGCCTGGAGGGGAGAACCTCCTGGATTTTCTAGAGTTGCGGCAGGTGCTCTCGACTTACGACAGGGACCTCAGGGACCCGCTCTGGTGGCCTCCGGAAAGGCCAGTCCCCATGCGAGTTGCTCGGGGGCCTCTGGGGATTCCCCTTCAGTCGATGCCGGGACCTAAGATTTTGTGTGGAGTACGTGCCAGAACCTGAGCATTCACCTCCAGTACTGACATGGATCTTGGGGTACTTCTGGAGTCTCCCCAGGGGAGTCAGTCGTCGTCTCGATTGGGGGAATGCACGTGCGCTTTCCTCCCGAGCTGAAGCTGCAGTGTCACGCTTCCCTTCGCGTGTATCAAGGGATCAGGGGCTTTCCCTCGAGGCTTTCCAACGAGGCTTTCCCACGAGGCTTTCCCACAGGGCTGTCCCACGTGCCACCGTGTTGTGAGTCGACCCTCGGCTTGAAAGTCGAGGCAGTGCAGGGAAAACAGGTTTCCCTGGAATGGAGTGAGACATCTGGGGAACTCTGGGAATGTGGCACGACACTGGAGTTCCTCTCGCCTTTCCTGTGGAGAGCGCCTCCTCTTGAGATGTGACGGAAATGCCGGGAATTCATTCCCGACCACGCAGGTAAATGATCCCTCCTCTCGAGCTAGCAGGTGGAAACGGGGCTCCTCTGGATGTGGGCGGGACTCTCGTGCTTCCTCTCGAGTGGAAACGGGTATGTCGGGGAACTTCTTGAGTTGCAGCAAGGGTGTGAAGGACCCGTTGGAAGTTCCAGATGTTAGATGTGATTAGCCTCGAGATGACACAGGGGAAATGCGCCTCATCTCGCCTGAAGGGGAGAACCTCCTGGATTTTCTCGAGTTGCGGCAGGTGCTCTCGACTTACGACGGGGACCTCAGGGACCCGCTCTGGTGGCCTCAGGAAAGGCAAGTCCCCATGCGAGTTGCTCGGGGCCTCTCGTGATTCCTCTCCCCTCGATGCCAGCGCCTAAGACCTTGTGTGGAGACGCTGCTGGAACCTGAGGATTCCTCTCCAGTGCAGAAATGGATCTTGGTGTACTTCTGGAGTCTCCCCAGGGGAGTCAGTCTTCGTCTCCAGTGGGGGCATGCACGTGTGCTTTCCTCCCGACCTGAAGCAGCAGTGTCACGCTTCCCTTCCCTTGGATCAATGGATCTGTGGCTTTCACTCAAGGCTTTCCCACAAAGCTTTCCCACGAGGCTTTCCAGCAGGGTTGTCCCAGGTGCCACCGTGGTGTGAGTCGATCCTCGGCTTGAAAGTCGTGGCAGTGCAGGGAAAACAGGTTTACCTGGAATGGACTGAAACTTCTGGGGGACTCTGGGAATGGTGACACGACGCTGGAGTTCCTCTCCCCTTTCCTGTGGAGAGCGCCTGCTCTTGAGATGCGACGGGAACGCCGGGAATTCTTTCCCGACCATGCAGGGAAAGGGTCCCTCCTCTCGAGCTAGGAGGCGGAAACGGGGATCATCTGGATGTGGGCGGGACTCTCGTGCTTCCTCTCGAGTGGAGACGGGTATGTCGGGGAACATCTTGAGTTGCAGAAAGGGTGTGAAGGACCCTTTGGAAGTTCCAGAGGTTAAGTGTGAATAGCCTAGAGACGCCTCAGCGGAAATGGGCCTCATCTCGTCTGGCGGGGAGAACCTCCTGGATTTTCTCGAGTTGCGGCAGGTGCTCTCGACTTACGACTGGGACCTCAGGGACCCGCTCTGGTGGCCTCAGGAAAGGCCAGTCCCCATGCGAGTTGCTCGGGGGCCTCTCGGGATTCCTCTCCCGTCGATGCCGGGGCCTAAGACCTTGTGTGGAGTCGGTGCCGGAACCTGAGGATTCCTCTCCAGTGCTGACATGGATCTTGGGGTACTTCTGGAGTCTCCCCAGGGGAGTCAGTCCTCGTCTCGAGTGGGCACCTGCACGTGCGCTTTCCTCTCGAGCTGTAGCAGCAGTGTCACGCTTCCCTTCGCGTGGATCAAGGGATCTGTGGCTCTCCCTCAAGGCTTTCCCACGAGGCTTTCCAAGGAGGCTTTCCCACAGGGCTGTCCCACGTGCCACCGTGGTGTGATTCGATCCTCGGCTTGAAAGCCGAGGCAGTGCAGGGAAAACAGGTTTCCCTGGAATGGACTGAGACATCTGCGGGACTCTGGGAATGGTGGCACGACTCTTGAGTCCGTCTCGCCTTTCAGGTGGAGAGCGCCTCCTCTTGAGATGCAACGGGATCGCCGGGAATTCTTTCCCGACCCTGCAGGGAAAGGATCCCACCTCTCGAGCTAGGAGGCGGTAACGGGGGCTCCTCTGGATGTGGGCGGCACCCTCGTGCTTCCTCTCGAGTGGAGACGGGTATATCCGGGAACTTGTTGAGTTGCAGGAAGGGTGTGAAGGACCCTTTGGAAGTTCCAGTGGGTAGGTGTGATTAGCCTCGAGACGCCTCAGCAGAAAGGAGCCTCACGTCGCCTGGAGGGGAGAACCTCCTGGATTTTCTCGAGTTGCTGCAGGTGCTCTCGACATACGACGGGTATCTCAGGGACCCGCTCTGGTGGCCTCAGGAAAGGCCAGTCCACAAGCGTGTTACTCGGGGGCCTCTCGGGATGCCTCTCCCATTGATGCCGGGACGTAAGACCTTGTGTGGAGTCGGTGCCTGAACCTGAGGATTCCTCTCCAGTGCTGACATGGATCTTGGGGTACTTCTGGAGTCTCCCCAGGGGAGTCAGTCCTCGTCTCGAGTGGGGGCATGCACGTGCGCTTTTCTCCCGAGCTGTAGCAGCAGTGTCACGCTTCCCTTCGCGTGGATCAAGGGATCTGTGGATTTCCCTCGAGGTTTTTCCCACGAGGCTTTCCCACGAGGCTTTCCCACGAGGCTTTCCCACAGGGCTGACCCACGTGTCACCGTTGTGTTAGTCGATCCTCGGCTTGAAAGTCGAGGCAGTGCAGGGAAAACAGGTTTCCCTGGAATGGACTGAGACATCTGGGGGACTCTGGGAATGGTGGCACGACCCTGGAGTTCCTCTCGCCTTTCAGGTGGAGAGCGCCTCCTCTTGAGTTGCAACGGGAACGCCGGGAATTCTTTCCCGACCACGCAGGGAAAGGATCCCTCCTCTCGAGCTAGGAGGCGGAAACGGGGCTCCTCTGGATGTGGGCGGGACACTCGTACTTCCTCTCGAGTGGAGACGGGTATGTCGGGGAACTTCTTGAGTTGCAGCAAGGATGTGAAGGACCCTTTGTAAGGTCCAGAGGTTAGGTGTGATTAGCCTTGAGACACCTCAGCGGAAATGGTCCTCATCTCGCCTGGAAGGGAGAACCTCCTGGATTTTCTCAAGTTGCAGCAGGTGCTCTAGACCTACGACGGGGCCCACAGGGACCCGCTCTGGTGGCCTCAGGAAAGGCCAGTCCCCATGCAAGTTGCACGGGGACCTCTCGGGATTCCTCTCCCTTCGATACCAGGGCCTAAGACCTTGTGTGGAGTCGGTGCCGGAACCTGAGGATTCCTCTCCAGGGCTGACATGGATCTTGGGGTACTTCTGTAGTCTCCCCAGGGGAGTCAGTCCTGGTCTCGGAGTGTGGGCATGCAAGTGCGCTTTCCTCCCGAGCTGAAGCAGCAGTGTCACGCTTCCCTTCACTTGGATCAAGGGACATGTGGCTTTCCCTCGAGGCTATCCCATGAGGCTTTCCCACGAGGCTTTCCCAAAGGGTTGTCCACGTGCCACCATGGTTTGAGTCGATTCTCAGCTTGAAAGTCGAGGCGGTGCAGGGAAAACAGGTTTCCCTGGAATAGACTGAAATATCTGGGGGACTGTGGGAATGGTGGCATGACCCTGGAGTTCCTCACGGCTTTCCTGTGGAGAGCGCCTCCTCTTGAGATGCGACGGAAACACTGGGAATTCTTTTCCCGACGACGCAGGAAAAGGATCCCTCTTCTCCAGCTAGGAGGCGGAAACGGGCTGCTCTTGATTGGGCGGGACTCTTGTGCTTCCTCTTGAGTGGAGACGGGTATGTCGGGGAACTTCTTGAGTGTAGCAAGGGTGTGAAGGCCCCTTTGTAAGTTCCAGAGGTTAGGTGTGATTAGCCTAGGGACGCCTCAGAGGAAATGGGCTTCATCTCGCCTGGAGGGCAGAACCTCCTGCATTTTCTCGAGTTGGTGCAGGTGTTCTCCCTTTATGACGCGGACCTCAGGGACCCGCTCTGGTGGCCTCAGGAAAGGCCAGTCCCCATGCAAGTTGCACGCGACCTCTCGGGATTCCTCTCCCGTCGGTGCCGGGGCCTAAGAAATTGTGTGGAGTCGGTGCCGAAACCTGAGGATTCCTCTCAGGGCTGACATGGATCTTGGGGTACTTCTGGAGTCTCCCCAGGGGAGTCAGTCCTGGTCTCGAGTGTGGGAATGCAAGTCGCTTTCCTCCCGAGCTGTAGCAGCAGTGTCACGCTTCCCTTCGCGTGGATCAAGGTTCTGTGGCTTTCCCTCGAGGCTTTCCACGAGACTTTCCCACGAGGCTTTCCCACTGGGCTGTCCCACGTGCCACCAACGTGTGAGTCGATCCTTGGCTTGAAAGTCGAGGCAGTGCACGGAAAACAGGTTTCCCCGGAATGGACTGAGACATCTGGTGGACTCTGGGTATGGTGGCACGACCCGGGAGTTCCTCTTGCCTTTCCGGTGGAGAGCGCCTCCTCTTGAGATGCCGACGGAAACGCCGGGAATTCTTTCCCGACCACGCAGGGAAAGATCCTCTCTCGAACTATGAGACGGAAACGCGGCTTCCTCTGGATGTGGGCGGACTGTCGTGCTTCCTCTCGAGTGGAGACGGGTATGTCGGGCAACTTCTTGAGTTTGCAGCAAGGGTGTGAAGGACCTTTGGAAATTCAGAGGTTAGGTGTGATTAGCGTCGAATCGCCTCAGCAGAAATGGGCCTAATCTCGCCTGGAAGGGAGAACCTCCTGGATTTTCTCGAGTTCGGCTGGTGCTCTCGACTACGACGGGGACCTCAGGGACCCGCCTCTGGTGGCCTCAGGAAAGGCCAGTCCCATGCGAGTTGCTCGGGGGCCTCTCGGGATTCCTCTCCCTTCGATGCCGGGCCTTTAGACCTTGTTTGGAGTCGGTGCCGGAACCTGAGGATTCCTCTCCAGTGCTGACATGGATCCTGGGGGTACTTCTGGAGTCTTCCCAGGGGAGTCAGTCCACGTCTCGAGTGGGGGCATGCACGTGCGCTTTCCTCCCGAGCTGTAGCAGCATTGTCACCCTTCCCTTTGCGTGGATCAAGGGATCTGTGGCTTTTCCTCAACGCTTTCCAACGAGGCTTTCCACGAGGCTTTCCCACAGGCTGTCCCACGTGCCATCATGGTGTGAGTGATCCTCGGCTTGAAAGTCGAGGCAGTGCAGGGAAAACAGGTTTCCCTGGAATGGACTGAGACATCTGGGGACTCTGGGAATGGTGTCACGACCCTGGAGTTCCTCTCGCCTTTCCTGTGGACAGCGCCTCCTCTTGAGATGCGACAGGAACGCCGGGAATTCTTTCCCGAGCACGCAGAAAAGAATCCCTCCTCTCGAACTTGGAGGCGGAAACTGGGCTCCTCTGGATGTGGGCGGACTCTCGTGCTTCCTCTCGAGTGGAGACGGGTATGTTGGGGAACTTCTTGAGTTGCAGCAAGGGTGTGAAGGATCCTTTGGAATTCCAGAGGTTAGGTGTGTTTAGAGTCGAGACGCCTTAGCGGAAATGGGCCTCATCTCCCCTGGATGGGAGAATCTCCTGGATTTTTTCGAGTTGTGGTACTTGCTCTCGCCTTACGACGGGGACCACTGACCCGC
>NW_017196851.1:0-8333 GCF_001704415.2 Capra hircus
TGCGGACATCCTGTGGAAAGCCTCGAGGAAAGCCGCGGGGGAAAGCCTCGTGGGAAAGCCTCAAGGAAAGACTCGAGGGAAAGCCACAGATCCCTTAATCCACGAGGAGGGAAGCGTGACAATGCCTGCTACAGCTCGGGAGGAAATCGCACGTGCATGCCCCCACTCGAGACGAGGACTGACTCCCCTGCGGTGACTTCAGAAGTACCCCAAGATCCATATCATCACTGCAGAGGAATCCTCAGGTTCTGCACGACACCACACAAGGACTTAGGCCCGGCATCGACGGGAAAGGAATCCCGAGAGGCCTCGAGCAACTCGGATGGGGACTGGCCTTTCCTGAGGCCACCAGCGTGGGTCCCTAGGGCCCGTCGTAAGTCGAGAGCACATGCCGCCAACTCGAGAAAAACCAGGAGGTTCTCCCCTCCAGGCGAGATGAGGCGCATTTCCACTGAGGCGTCTCGAGGCTAATCACACCTAAACTCTGGAACTTCCAAAGGGTCCTTCACACCCTTGCTGCAACTCAAGAAGTTCCCCGAAATACCCGACTCCACTCTAGAGGAAGCACGAGATTCCCGCCCACATCCAGAGGAGCCCCGTTTCCGCCTCCTAGCTCCAGAGGAGGGATCCTTTCCCTGCGTGGTCGGGAAAGAATTCCCGGGCGTTCCCGTCGCATCTCAAGAGGAGGCGCTCTCCACAGGAAAGGCGAGAGGAACTCCAGGGTCGTGCCACCGTTCCCAGAATCCCCCAGATGTCTCAGTCCATTCCGGGGAAAACTGTTTTCCCTGCACTGCCTCGACTTTCAAGCCGAGGATCGACTCACACCTCGGTGGCACGTGGGGACAGCCCTGTGGGGAAGGCCTCGTGGGAAAGCCTCGAGGGAAAGCCACAGATCCCTTGATCCACGCGAAGGGAAGCGTGACACTGCTGCTACAGCTCGGGAGGAAAGCGCACGTGCATGCCCCTCTCGAGACGAGGACTGACTCCCCTGGGGAGACTCCAGAAGTACCCCAAGATCCATGTCAGCACTGAAGAGGAATGCTCAGGTTCCGGCACGACTCCACACAAGATCTTAGGCCCCGGCATCGACGGGAGAGGAATCCCGAGAGGCCCCGAGAACTCGCATGTGGACTGGCCTTTCCTGAGGCCACCAGAGCGGGTCCCTGAGGTCCCGTCGTAAGTCGAGAGCACCTGCCGCAACTCGAGAAAATCCAGGAGGTTCTCCCCTCCAGGCGAGATGAGGCCCATTTCCCCTGAGGCGTCTCGAGGCTAATCACACCTAACCTCTGGAACTTCCAAAGGGTCCTTCACACCCTTACTGCAACTCAAGAAGTTCCCCGACAAACCCGTCTCCACTCGAGAGGAAGCACGAGAGTCCCGCCAACATCCAGAGGAGCCCCGTTTCCGCCTCCTAGCTCGAGAGGGCGGATCCTTTCCCTGCGTGGTCGGGAGAGAATTCCCGGCGTTCCCGTCGCATCTCAAGGAGGCGCTCTTCACAGGAAAGGCGAGAGGAACTCCAGGGTCGTGCCACCATTCCAGAGTTCCCCAGATGTCTCAGTCCATTCCAGGGAAACCTGTTTTCCCTGCCCTGCCTCGACTTTCAAGCCGATAATCGACTCACACCACGGTGGCACGTGGGACAGCCCTGTGGGAAAGCTCTTGGGAAAGCCTCATGGGAAAGCCTCGAGGGAAAGCCACAGATCACTTAATCCACTCGACGGGAAGCCTGACACTGCTGCTAAAGCTCGGGAGGAAAGCGCACGTGTACCCCCAACTCGAGTCGCGGACTGACTCCGCTGGGGACACTCCAGAAGTACCCCAAGATCCATGTCAGCACTGGAGAGGAATCCTCAGGTTCCGGCCCAGACTCCACACAAGGTCTTAGGCCACGGAATCGACGGGAGAGGAATCCCGAGAGGCCCCCGAGCAACTCGCTTGGGGACTGGCCTTTCCTGAGGCCACCAGAGCAGGTCCCTGATGTCCCCGTCGTAAGTCGAGATCACCTGCCGCAACTCGAGAAAATCCAGGAGGTTCTCCCCTCCAGGCAAGAAGAGGCCCATTTCCGCTGAGGCGTCTCGAGGTTAATCACACCTAACCTCTGGAACTTCCAAAGGGTCCTTCACACCCTTTCTGCATCTCAAGAAGTTCCCCGACATACCCGTCTCCACTCGAGAGGAAGTACGAGTGTCCCGCCCTCATCCAGAGGATCCCCATTTACACCTCCTAGCTCGAGAGAAGGGATCCTTTCCCTGCGTGTTCGGAAAAAATTCTCGGTGTTTCCGTCGCAGCTCAAGAGGATGCGCTCTCCACAGGAAAGGCGAGAGGAACTCCAGTGTCGGGCCACCATTCCCAGAGACCCCCAGATGTCTCAGTCCATTCCAGGGAAACCTGTTTTCCCGCACTGCCTCGACTTTCATGCCGAGGAACGACTCACACTACGGTGGCACGTGGTACAAACCTATGAGAAGCCTCGTGGGAAAGCCTTGAGGGATAGCCACAGATCCCTTGATCCACGGGAAGGGAAACGTGAATCTGCTGCTTCAGCTCGGGAGGAAATCGCACGTACATGCCCCACTCGAGACGACGAAAGACTCCCCTGGGGGAGACTCCAGAAGTAGCCCAAGATCCATGTCAGCACTGGAGAGGAATCCTCAGGTTCCGGCACCTACTCCACACAAGGACTTAGGCCCCGGCATCGACGGGAGTGGAGTCCCGAGAGGACCCCGAGAAACTCGCATGGATACTAACCTTTCCTGAGGCCACCAGAGCGGGTCCCTGAGGTCCCCATCGTAAGTCGAGAGCACCTGCCGCAACTAGAGAAAATCCAGGTGGTTTTCCCCTTAGGCGAGATGAGGCCCATTTCTGCTGAGGTGTCTCGAGGCTAATCACACCTAACCTCTGTAACTTCCAAAGAGTGATTCACACCCTTGCTGCAACTTAAGAAGTTCCCCGACATACCAGTCTCCACTTGAGAGGAAGCACGAGAGTACCGCTCACATCCAGAGTAACCCCGTTTCCGCCTCCTAGCTCGAGAGGAGGGATCATTTCCTTTCGTGGTCGGGAAAGAATACCCAGCGTTCCCGTCGCTTCTCAAGAGGAGGCGCTCTCCACAGGAAAGGCGAGAGGAACTCCAGGGTGTTGCCACCATTCCCAGAGTCCCCCAGATGTCTCAGTCCATTCCAGGGAAAACTGTTTTCCCTGCACTGCCTCGACTTACCAGCCAAGGATAGACTCACACCAAGGTGGCACGTGGGACAGCCCTGTGGGAAAGCCTCGTGGGAAACCCCTTTGGGAAAGCCTCGAGTGATAACCACAGATTCATTGATCCATGCGAAGGGAAGCGTGACACTGCTGCTACAGCTCGGGAGGAAAGCGCACGTGCATGCCCCACTCGAGCGAGGTCTGACGCCCCTGGGGAGACTCCAGAAGTCCCCGAAGATCCATGTAGGCACTGGAGAGGAATCCTCAGGTTGTGGCAGTAACTCCACACAAGGTCTTAGGCCCCGGCATCGACGGGAGTGGAATCCCGAAAAGCCCACGAGCAACTTGCTTGGGATTCGCCTTTCATGAGGCCACCAGAGCGTGTCTCTGAGGTCCAAGTCGTAAGTCGAGAGCTCCAGCTGCAACTCGAGAAAATCCAGGAGGTTCTCTCCTCCAGGCGAGATGTGGCCCATATCCGATGAGGCGTCTCGAGGCTAATCATCAAGCATCTGGAACTAACAAAGGGGCCTTCAAACCCTAGCTGCAACTCAAGAAGTTCCCCGAAATACCCCTCTCCACTCGAGAGGAAGCACGAGAGTCTTGCCCACATCCAGAGGAGCCCGTTTCCGCCTCATAGCTCGAGAGGAAGGATCCTTTCCCTGCGTTATCCGGAAAGAATTCCCGGCGTTCCCCTCGCATCTCAAGAGGAGGCGCAACAACAGGAAAGGCGAGAGGAACTCCAGGGTCGTGCCACCATTCCCAGAGTCCCCCAGATGTCTCAGTCCATTCCAGGGAAACCTGTTTTCCCTACACTGCCTCGACTTTCAAGCCGAGCATCGACTCACTGCACGGTGGCACGTGGAACAGCCCTGTGTGAAAGCCTCGTGGGAAAGCCTCGAGGGAAAGCCACAGATCCCTTGATCCACGCGAAGGGAAGCGTGACACTGCTGCTACAGCTCGGGAGGAAAGCGCACGTGCATGCACCCACTCGAGACGAGGACTGACTGCCCTGGGTAGATTCCAGAAGTACCCCAGACCCATGTCGGCAGTGGAGAAGAATCCTCAGGTTCCGGCACCGATTCCACACAAGGTCTTAGGCCCCGGCATCGACGGGAGAGGAATCCCGAGAGGCCCCCGAGCAACTCCCATGGGGACTGGCCTTTCCTGAGGCCACCAGAGCGGTCCCTGAGGCCCCGTCGTAAGTCGAGAGCACCTGCCGCAACTCGAGAAAATCCAGGAGGTTCTCCCCTCCAGGCGAGATGAGGCCCATTTCCGCTGAGGCGTCTCGAGGCTATCACACCTAACCTCTGGAACTTCAAAGGGTCCTTCACACCCTTGCTGCAACTCAAGAAGTTCCCCGACATACCCGTCTCCACTCGAGAGGAAGCAGGAGAGTTCTGCCCACATCCAGCCCCCGTTTCGCCTCCTAGCTCGAGAGGAGGGATCCTTTCCCTGCGTGGTGGGAAAGAATTCCCGGCGTTCCCGTCGCATCTCAAGAGGAGGCTCTCTCCACAGGAAAGGCGAGAGGAACTCCAGGGTCGTGCCACATTCCCAGAGTCCCCCAGATGTCTCAGTCCATTCCAGGGAAACCTGTTTTCCCAGCACTGCCTCGACTTTCAAGCCGAGGATCGACTCACACCACGGTGGCAGGTGGGACAGCCCTGTGGGAAAGCCTCGTGGGAAAGCCTGGTGGAAAGCCTCGAGGAAAAGCCACAGATCCCTTGATCCACGCAAAGGGAAGCGCGACACTGCTGCTACAGCTCGGGAGGAAAGCACACGTGCATGCCCCCACTCGAGACGAGGACTGACACCCCTGGGGAGACTCCAGAAGTACCCCAAGATCCATGTCGGCACTGGAGAGGAATCCTCAGGTTCCGGCACTGACTCCACACAAGGTCTTAGGCCCGGCATCGACGGGAGAGGAATCCCGAGAGGCCCGAGCAACTCGCATGGGGACTGGCCTTTCCTGAGGCCACCAGAGCGGATCCCTGAGGTCCCCGTCGTAAGTCGAGAGCACCTGCCGCAACTCGAGAAAATCCAGGAGGTTCTCCCCTCCAGGCGAGATGAGGCCCATTTCTGCTGAGGCGTGTCGAGGCTAATCACACATAACCTCTGGAACATCCAAAGGTCCTTCACACCCTTGCTGCAACTCAAGAAGTTCCCCGACATACCCGTCTCCACTCAAGAGGAATCCGAGAGTCCCGCCCATATCCAGTGTGGCCCCGTTTCCGCCTGCTAGCTCGAGAGGAGGGATACTTTCTCTGCGTGGTCAGGAAAGAATTCCCGGCGTTCCCGTCGCATCTCAAGAGGAGGCGCTCTCCACAGGAAAGGCGAGAGGAACTCCAGGGTCGTGCCACCATTCCCTGAGTCCCCCAGATGTCTCATCCATTCCAGGGAAAACTGTTTTCCCTTCACTGCCTCGATTTTAAGCCGAGGATCGACTCACACCACCGTTGGCACGTGGGAAAGCCCTGTGGGAAAGCCTCGTGGGAAAGCCTCGTGGGAAAGTCTAGAGGGAAAGCCACAGATCCCTTGATCCACGAAAAGGGAAGCATGACACTGCTGCTACAGCTCGGGAGAAAAGCACACGTGCATGCCCCCAATCGAGACGAGGACTTACGCCTCTGGGGAGACTCCAGAAGTCCCCGAAGATCCATGTCGGCACTGGAGAGGAATCCTCAGGTTCCGGCACTGACTCCACACAAGGTCTTAGGCCCCGGCATCGACGGGAGAGGAATCCCCAGAGGCCCCCGAGCAACTCGCATGGGGACTGGCCTTTCCTGAGGCCACCAGAGTGAGTCCCTGAGGTCCCCGTCGAAAGACGAGAGCACCTGCCGCAACTCGAGAAAATCCATGAGGTTCTCCCCTCCAGGCGACATGAGGCCCATTTCCGCTGAGGTATCTCGAGGCTAATCACACCTTACCTCTGGAACTTCCAAAGGGTCCTTCACACCTTGCTGCAACTCAAGAAGTTCCCCGACATACCCGTCTCCACTCGAGAGGAAGCAGGAAAGTGCCGCCCACATTAAGAGGAGCCACGTTTCCGCCTCCTACCTCGAGAGGTTTGATCCCTTCCCTGCGTGGGGGGAAAGAATTCACGGCGTTCCCGTCACATCTCAAGAGGAGGCGCTCTCCAGAGGAAAAGCGAGAGGAACTCCATGTTCGTGCCACCATTGCCAGAGTCCCCCAGATGTCTCAGTCCATTCCAGGGAACCTGGTTTCCCTGCACTGCCTCGACTTTCAAGCCGAGGATCGACTCACACCACCGTGGCACGTGGGAAAGCCCTGTGGGAAAGCCTCATGGGAAAGCCTCATGGGAAAGTCTAGAGGGAAAGCCACAGATCCCTTGATCCACGAAAAGGGAAGCGTGACACTGCTGCTACAGCTCGGGAGGAAAGCGCACGTGCATGCCCCCACTCGAGACGAGGACTTACGCCTCTGGGGAGACAACAGAAGTCCCCGAAGATCCATGTCGGCACTGGAGAGGAATCCTCAGGTTCCGGCACTGACTCCACACAAGGTCTTAGGCCCCGGCATCGACGGGAGAGGAATCCCGAGAGGCCCCGAGCAACTCGCATGGGGACTGGCCTTTCCTGACCCACCAGAGTGGGTCCCTGAGGTCCCCGTCGTAAGTCGAGAGCACCTGCCGCAACTCGAGAAAATCCAGGAGGTTCTCCCCTCCAGGCGACATGAGGCCCATTTCTGCTGAGGTATCTCGAGGCTAATCACACCTTACCTCTGGAACTTCCAAAGGGTCCTTCACACCCCTAGCTGCAACTCAAGAAGTTCCCCGACATACCCGTTTCTACTCGAGAGGAAGCACGAGAGTTCCCCGCACATCCAGAGGAGCCCCGTTTCCTCCTCCTAGTTCGAGAGGAGGGATCCTATACCTGCGTGGTCGGGAAAGAATTCCCGGCGTTCCCGTCGTATCTCAAATGGAGGCGCTCTCCACAGGAAAGGCGAGAGGAACTCCAGGGTCGTGCCATATTTCCAAAGTCCCCCAGATGTCTCAGTCCATTCCAGGGAAACCTGTTTTCCCTGCACTGCCTCGACTTTCAAGCCGAGGATCGACTCACACAACGGTGGCACGTGGGACATCCCTGTGGGAAAGCCTCGTGGGAAAGCCTCGAGGGAAAGACACAGATCCCTTGATCCACGTGAAGGGAAGCCTGACACTGCTGCTAAAGCTCGGGAAGAAAGCGCACGTGCATGCCCCACTCGAGACGACGACTGGCTCCCATGGGGAGACTCCAGAAGTAGCCCAAGAACCATGTCAGCACTGTAGAAGAATCCTCAGGTTCCGGCACCGAGTCCACAACAAGGTCTTAGGACCCGGCATCGACGGGAAAGGAATCCCGAGAGGCCCTCGAGCAACTCGCATGGGGACTGGCCTTTCCTGAGGCCACCAGAGCGGGTCCCTGAGGTCCCCGTCTTAAGTCGAGAGCACCTGCCGCAACTGGAGAAAATCCAGGAGGTTTTCTCCTCCAGGCGAGATGAGGCCCATTTCCGCTGAGGCGTCAGGAGGCTAATCACACCTTACTTTTTGGAACTTCCAAAGGGTCCTTCACACCCTTGCTGCAACTCAAGAAGTTCCCCGACATACCCGTCTCCACTTGAGATGAAAACTCAAGAGCCCCGCTCATATCCAGAGGATCCCAGTTACCGCCTCTAGGTCGAGAGAGGGATCCTTTCCCTGCGTGGTCGGGAAAGAATTCCCAGCGTTTCCGATACAACTAAGAGGAGGCGCTCTCCACAGGAAAGGCGAGAGGAACTCCAGGGTCGTGCCACCATTCCCAGAGTCCCCCAGATGTCTCAGTCCATTCCAGGGAAACCTGTTTTCCTGCACTGCCTCTACTTTCAAGCCGAGAGATCGACTCACACCACGGTGGCACGTGGGACATCCCTGTGGGAAGCCTCGAGGGAAAGCCGCGGGGAAAGCCTCGTGGGAAAGCCTCAAGGGAAAGACTCGAGGGAAAGCCACAGATCCCTTAATCCACGAGGAGGGAAGCGTGACAATGCTGCTACAGCTCGGAGGGAAATCGCACGTGCATGCCCTCCACTCGAGACGCGAGGACTGACTCCCCTGGTGACTTCAGAAGTACCCCAAGATCCATATCATCACTTGCAGAGGC
>NW_017196852.1:0-8332 GCF_001704415.2 Capra hircus
CCTCTAGTGCTGACATGGATCTTGGGGTACTTCTGGAGTTTCCCCAGGGAAGTCAGTCCTTGTCTCTAGTGGGGGCATGCACTTGCGCTTTCTCTCGAGCAGTAGCAGCAGTGTCACGCTTCCCTTGGCGTGGATCAAGGGATCTGTGGCTTTCGCTCGAGGCTTTCCCTCTAAGCTTTCCCACGAGGCTTTCCCACAGGGCTGTTCCACGTGCCACCGTGGTGTGAGTCGATCCGGCTTGAAAGTCGAGGCAGTGCAGGGAAAACAGGTTTCCCTGGAATGGACTGAGACATCTGGGGACTCTGGGAATGGTGGCACGACCCTGGAGTTTCTCTCGCCTTTCCTGTGGAGAGTGCCTCCTCTTGAGATGCGACGGGAACGCCGGGAATTCTTTCCGACCACGCAGGGAAAGGATCCCTCCTCTCGAGCTAGGAGGCGCAAACGGGGCTCCTCTGGATGTGGGCGGACTCTCGTGCTTCCTCTCGAGTGGAGACGGGTATGTCGGGGAACTTCTTGAGTTGCAGCAAGGTGTGAAGGACCCTTTGGAAGTTCCAGATGTTAGATGTGATTAGCCTCTTGACGCATTAGCGGAAATGGGCCTCATCTCGCCGGAGGGGAGAACCTCCTGGATTTTCTCGAGGTACGGCAGGTGCTCTCGACTTACGACGGGGATCAGGGACCCGCTCTGGTGGCCTCAGGAAAGGCCAGTCCCATGGGAGTTGCTCGGGGCCTCTCGGGATTCCTCTCCCGTCGATGCCGGGCTAAGACCTTGTGTGGAGTGGTGCCGGAACCTGAGGATTCCTCTCCAGTGCCGACATGGATCGGGGGTACTTCTGGAGTCTCCCAGGGAGTCAGTCCTCGTCTCGAGTGGGGCATGCAAGTGCTTTCCTCCGAGCTGTAGCAGCAGTGTCGCGCTTCCCTTCGCGTGGATCAAGGGATCTGTGGCTTCCCTCGAGGCTTTCCCACGAGGCTTTCCCACAGGGCAGTCCCACGTGCCACCGTGGTGTGAGTCGATCCTCGGCTTGAAAGTCGAGGCAGTGCAGGGAAAACAGGTTTCCCTGGAATGGACTGAGACATCTGGGGGACTCTGGGAATGGTGGCACGACCCTGGAATTCCTCTTCCTTTCCTGTGGAGAGTGCCTCCTCTTGAGATGCGACGGGAACGCCGGGAATTCTTTCCCGACCACGCAGGGAAAGGATCCCTCCTCTCGAGCTAGGAGGCGAAACGGGGCTCCTCTGGATGTGGGCGGGACTCTCGTGCTTCCTCTCAGTGGAGACGGGTATGTCGGGGAACTTCTTGAGTTGCAGCAAGGGTGTGAAGGACCCTTTGGGAGTTCCAGAGGTTAGGTGTGATTAGCCTCGAAACGCCTCAGCGGAAATGGGCCTCATCTCGCCTGGAGGGGAGAACCTCCTGGATTTTCTCAAGTTGTGGCAGGTGCTCTCGACTTACGACGGGACCTCAGGGACCCGCACTGGTGGCCTCAGGAAAGGCCAGTCCCCATGCGAGTTGCTCGGGGACCTCTCGGGATTCCTCTCCCGTCGATGCCGGTGCCTAAGACCTTGTGTGGAGTCGGTGCTGGAACCTGAGGATTCCTCTCCAGTGCCGACATGGATCTTGGGGTTCTTCTGAGTCTCCCCAGGGGAGTCAGTCCTCGTCTCGAGTGGGGCATGCAACTACGCTTTCCTCCGAGCTGTAGCAGCAGTGTCGCTCTTCCCTTCGAGTGGATCAGGGATCTGTGGCTTTCGCTCGAGGCTTTCCACGAGGCTTTCCCACGAGCTTTCCCACAGGGCAGTCCCACGTGCCACCGTGGTGTGAGTCGATCCTCGGCTTGAAAGTAGAAGCAGTGCAGGGAAAACAGGTTTCCCTGGAATGGACTGAGACATCTGGGGGACTCTGGGAATGGTGGCACGACTCTGGAGTTCCTCTCGCCTTTCCTGTGGAGAGCGCCTCCTCTTGAGAAGCGACTGGAACGCGGGAATTCTTTCCCACCACGCAGGGAAAGGATCCCTCCTCTCGAGCTAGGAGGCGGAAACGGGGCTCCTCTGGATGTGGGCGGGACTCTCGTGCTTCCTCTCGAGTGGAGACGGGTATGTCGGGGAACTTCTTGAGTTGCAGCAAGGGTGTGAAGGACCCTTTGGAAGTTCCAGATTAGATGTGATTAGCCTCGAGACGCCTCAGCGGAAATGGGCCTCATCTCGCCTGGAGGGGAGAACCTCCTGGATTTTCTCGAGTTGCGGCAGGTGCTCTCGACTTACGACCGGGACCTCAGGGACCCGCTCTGGTGGCCTCAGGGAAGGCCAGTCCCCATGCGAGTTGCTCGGGGCCTCTCGGATTCCTCTCCCGTCGATGCCGTGGCCTAAGATCTTGTGTGGAGTCGGTGCCGAACCTGAGGATTCCTCTCCAGTGCTGACATGGATTTGGGGGTACTTCTGGAGTCTCCCCAGGGGAGTCAGTCCTCGTCTCGAGTGGGGGCATGCACGTACGCTTTCCTCCGAGCTGTAGCAGCAGTGTCGCTCTTCCCTTCGCGTGGATCAAGGGATCTGTGGCTTTCGCGAGGCTTTCCACGAGGCTTTCCAACGAGGCTTTCCACAGGGCTGTTCCACGTGCCACCGTGGTGTGAGTCGATCCTCGGCTTGAAAGTCGAGCAGTGCAGGGAAAACAGGTTTCCCTGGAATGGACTGAGACATCTGGGGGACTCAGGAATGGTGCACGACCCTGGAGTTCCTCTCGCCTTTCCTGTGGAGAGCGCCTCCTCTTGAGATGCGACGGGAACGCGGGAATTCTTTCCCAACCACGCAGGGAAAGGGCCTCCTCTCGAGCTAGGAGGCAGAAACGGGCTCCTCTGGATGTGGGCGGGACTCTCGTGCTTCCTCTCGAGTGGAGACGGGTATGTCGGGGAACTTCTTGAGTTGCAGCAAGGGTGTGAAGGACCCTTTGGAAGTTCCAGAGGTTAGGTGTGATTAGCCTCGAGACGCCTCAGCGGAAATGGGCCTCATATCGCCTGGAGGGGAGAACCTCCTGGATTTTCTCGAGTTGCGGCAGGTGCTCTCGACTTACGAAGGGACCTCAGGACCCGCTCTGGTGGCCTCAGGAAGGCCAGTCCCCATGCGAGTTGCTCGGGGCCTCTCGGGATTCCTCTCCCGTCGATGCCGGGGCCTAAGACCTTGTGTGGAGTCGGTCCGGAACCTGAGGATTTCTCTCCAGTGCTGACATGGAACTTGGGTACTTCTGGAGTCTCCCAGGGGAGTCAGTCCTCGTCTCGAGTTGGGGCATGCACGTGCCCTTTCCTCCCGAGCTGTAGCAGCAGTGTCACGCTTCCCTTCGCGTGGATCAAGGGATCTGTGGCTTTCCCTCGAGGCTTTGCTTTCCCACGAGGCTTTCCCACAGGGCTGTCCACGTGCCACCGTGGTGTGAGTCGATCCTCGGCTTGAAAGTCGAGGCAGTGCAGGGAAAACAGGTTTCCCTGGAATGGACTGAGACATCTGGGGACTCTGGGAATGGTGGCACGACTGGAGTTCCTCTCAACTTTCCTGTGGAGAGCGCCTCCTCTTGAGATGCGACGGGAACGCCGGGAATTCTTTCCCGACCACGCAGGGAAAGATCCCTCCTCTCGAGCTATGAGACGGAAATGGGCTCCTCTGGATGTGGGCGGACTCTCGTGCTTCCTCTCGAGTGGAGGCGAGTATGTCGGGGAACTTATTCAGTTGCAGAAAGGGTGTGAAGGACCTTTTGGAAGTTCCAGATGTTAGGTGCAATTAGCCTCTAGGGGCCTCAGCGGAAATGCGCCTCATCTCGCCTGGAGGGGAGAACCTCCTGGATTTTCTCAAGTTGCGGCAGGTGCTCTCGACTTCCGACGGGGACCTCAGGGACCCGCTCTGATGGCTGCAGGAAAGGCCAGTCCCCATGCGAGTTGCACGGTGGCCTCTCGGGATTCCTCTCCCGTCGATGCCGGGGCCTAAGACCTTGTGTGGGTCGGTCCTGGAACCTGAGGATTCCTCTCCAGTGCTGACATGGATCTTGGGGTACTTCGGAGTCTCCCCAGGGGAGTCAGTCCTCATTCGAGTGGGGCATTGAAGAGCGCTTTCCTCCCGAGCTGTAGCAGCAGTGTCATTCTTCCCGTCGAGTGGATCAAGGGATCAGTGGCTTTCCCTCGAGGCTTGCCCATGAGGCTTTCTCACGAGGCTTTCTCACAGGGCTGTCCCACGTGCCACCGTGCTGTGAGTCGATCCTCAGCTTGTAAGTCGAGGCAGTGCAGGGAAAACAGGTTTCCCTGGAATGGACTGAGATATCTGGGGTACTCTGGGAATGGTGGCACGACCAGGGAGTTCCTCTCACCTTTCCTGTTGAGAGCGCCTCCTCTTGAGTTGTGAAGGGAAGACCGGGAATTCTTTCCCGACGACGCAGGGAAAGGATACCTCCTCTCTAGCTGTGAGGCGGAAACGGGGCTCCTCTGGATGTGGGCGAGACTCTCGTGCTTCCTCTCGAGTGGAGACGGGTATGTCGGGGAACTTCTTGAGTTGCAGCAAGGGTGTGAAGAACCCTTTGGAAATTCCAGAGGTTTAGGTGTAATTAGGCTCGAGTCGCCTCAGGGGAAATGGGCCTCATCTCGCCTGGAGGGGAGAACCTCCTGGATTTTTTCGAGTTGTGACAGGTGATCTCGACTTAAGACGGGGACCTGAGGGACCCGCTCTGGTGGCCTCAGGAAAGGCCATTCCCATGCGAGTTGCTCGGGGGCCTCTCGGGATTCCTCTCCCGTCGATGCCGTGGCCTAAGACCTTGTGTGGAGTGGGTGCCGGAACCTGAGGATTCCTCTCCAGTGCTGACATGGATCTTGGCGTCCTTAAAGGCGAGATGAGGCCCATTTGCGCTGAGGCGTCTCGAGGCTAATCACACCTAACCTCTGGAACTTCCAAAGGGTCCTTCACACCCTTGCTGCAACTCAAGAAGTTCTCCGACATACCCGTCTCCACTCGAGAGTATCAACATCTTCCCGCCCACTTTCAGAGGAGCACCGTTTCCACCTCATAGCTCGAGAGAAGGGATCCTTTCCCTGCGTGGTCTGGAAAGCATTCCGGCGTTCCAGTCGCATCTCAAGAGGAGGCCTCTCCACTGGAAAGGCGAGAGAAACTCCAGGGTCCTTCCGCCATTCCCAGAGTCCCCCAGATGTCTCTGTCAATTCCAGGGAAACCTGTTTTCCCGGCACTGCCTCGACTTTCAAGCCGAGGATCGACTCACACCACGGTGGCACGTGGGACAGCCCTGAGGAAAATCCTCGTGGGAAAGCCTCGAGGGAAAGCCACAGATCCTTGATCCATGCGACGGGAAGTGTGACACTACTGCTACAGTTCGTGAGGAAAGCTCACGTGCATGCACCCACACGAGATGAGCACTGACTCCCCAGGGGAGACTCCAGAAATACGCCAAGACCCATGTCAGCACTGGGGAGGAATCCTCAGGTTCCGGCCCCGACTCCACACAAGGTCTTAGGCCCCAACATCGACGGGAGAGGAATCCCGAAAGGCCCCCTTGCAACTCCCATGGGCACTGGCCTTTCCTGAGGCCACCAGAGCGGGTCCCTGAGGTCCCCGTCTTAACTCGAGAGACCCTGCCCAACTCTAGAAAATCCAGGAGGTTCTCCCCTCCAGGCGAGATGAGGCCCATTTCCTCTGAGGCGTCTGGAGGCTCATCACACCTAAACTCTGGAAATTCAAAAGGGTCCTTGCTGCAACTCAAGAAGTTCCCGACATACCCGTCTCCACTAGAGAGGAAGCACGAGGGTCCCGCCCACATCCAGAGGAACCTCGTTTCCGCCTGGCAGCTTGAGATGAGGGATGCTATCCTGCTTAGTCAGGAAAGATTTTTCGGCGTTCCCGTGGCATCTCAAGAGTAAGGGCTCTCAATAGGAAAGGCGAGAGGAACTCCAGGGTCGTGCCACCATTCCAAGAGTCCCCCAGATGTGTCAGTCCATTTCAGAGGAACCTGTTTTCCCTGCACTGCCTCGACTTTCACGCCTAGTATCGACTCACACCATGGTGGCACGTGGGACAGCCCTGTGGGAAAGCCTCGTGGGAAAGCCTCGAGGGAAAGCCACAGATCCCTTGATCCCCGCGACGGGAAGCGTGACACACCTGCTACACTGTCCCTGAGGTCACGGTCGTATGTTGAGAGCACCTGCCGCAACTCGAGAAAATCCAGGAGGTTCTCTGCTTCAGTCGAGATGAGGCCCATTTTCTCTGGCGTCTCGAGAGTAATCACGCCTAAACTCTGGAACTTCCAAAGGGTCCTACACACCCTTGCTACAACTCAAGAATTTCCCCGACATACCCGTCTCCACTCCAGAGGAAGCAGAGGGTCCGGCCACCTCCAGAGGAGCTCCGTTTCCTCCTCCAAGCTCGAGATGAGGGATCCTTCTCTGCTTCCTCGGGAAAGAATTTCCGACGTTTCCGACGCATCTCAAGAGGAGGCGCGCTGCACAGGAAAAAGCGAGAGGAACTCATGGGTCGTGCCACCATTCCAAGAGTCCCCCAGATGTCTCAGTCCATTCCAGAGGATCCTGTTTTCCCTGCACTGCTTCGACTTGCACGGCGAGGATCGCGGTGGCAGAGGCGAGGATCGCGGTGGTACGTGGGAGAGCCCTGTGGGAAAGCCTCGTCTGAAAGCCTCGAGGGAAAGCCACAGATCCCTTGATCCACGCGATGGGAAGCGTGACACTGCTGCTACAGCACGGGAGGAAAGCGCACGTGCATGCCCCCACTCGAGACGAGGACTGACTCCCCTGGGGAGACTCCAGAAGCACCTCAAGATGCATGTCAGCCCTGGAGAGGAATCTTCAGGTTCCGGCCCCGACTCCACACAAGGTCTTAGGCCCTGGCATCGACGGGAGAGGAACAGCGACAGGCCCTCTAGCAACTCGCATGGGGACTGGCCTTTACTGAGGTCACCAAAGCGGGTCCATGAGGTCCCCGTCGTAAGTCGAGAGCACCTGCCGCAACTCGGTAAAATCCAGGAGGTTCTCCCCTCCAGGCGAGATGAGGCCCGTTTCCACTGAGGTGTCTCGAGCTAATCACACGTGACCTCTGGAACTTCCAAAGAGTCTTTCACAGCCATGCTGCAACTCAAGAAGTTCCCGACATACCCGTCTCCACTCAAGAGGAAGCACGAGGGTCCCGGCCACATCCAGAGGAGCTCCGTTTCCGCGTAGCTCGAGAGGACGGATCCTTTCCCTGCTTGGTCCGGAAAGAATTCCCGGCATTCCATCGCATCTCAAGAGGAGGCGCTCTCCAAAGGAAAGGGGAGAGGAACTGCAGGGTCGTGCCACCATTCCAAGACCCCAGATATCTCAGTCCGTTCCACAGGAACCTGTTTTCCCTGCACTGCCTCGGTTTCACGCCGAGGATCGACTCACACCACCGGGACACGTGGGACAGCGCTGTGGGAAAGCCTCGTGGGAAAGACTCGAGGGAAAGCCACAGATCCCTTGTCCACGCAAGGGGAAGCGTGACACTGCTGCTACAGCTCGGGAGGAAAGCGCACGTGCATGCCCCACTCGAGACGAGGACTGACTCCCCTGGGGAGACTCAGGAAGTACCCCAAGATCATGTCAGCACTGGAGAGGAATCCTCAGGTTCCGGCACCGACTTCACTCAAGGTCTTATGCCGGGGTCCAGCCCCGGTGGATCCAGGGAATTCGAAGGGTGGACGGCATTGGGGTGGAAAGACTTGTTTATTTATTAATGTAAGATTAGATTAGGAAACTATAGTATAGTAAGAAGATTAAGTGGAGTAAGAGGGCTGAATAGCTTGGTTTACACGGACGGCCAATAAAATTCCAGACAAGGAATTTGCACCACCTTACGTTGGGCCACCGGCGGCCGCTTGAATATCTAAGGGTGCCTCGCCTTAAGCTCCCTTTCGTGCGGGTCTTAACAGCCAGGGCAAGTAAGTAGACCTGGCGAGCCTCCGCACTCCAGGTGGAGATTCAGCCTGAAGTTAAAGTAAAGAGCAGAGAGAAGGAAAGGTAGAGAAGAAGAAGAGAGAGAAAGACACGGGGGGCCAGAGTCCCAAGAAACCAGGCTGAGAGACTAGTTCGAGAATCTGGTCGAGAAATTGGCCCCGGCCCTGGCTCCTCCTTTATTGTTCAGAAGGTCTTTTATACTTTTGATAAAACATGGAGATCAATGGATAACACAAAATTATGTAGTGTTCGCAATCCAGATTCTTTCTGTTATATTCATTTTGTATACAAAAGGTCTCAGGTGATTTACATTATCTTCTGGCCAAGAGGCTTGTTAACACTTTTTGGCTCTCCTTCCTTAATGAATGTTAATTTTG
>NW_017196853.1:0-20093 GCF_001704415.2 Capra hircus
CCACGGGTGGCACTTGGCAGCCCCTTAGGGAAATCCTCGAGGGAAAGCCACAGATCCCTTGATCCATGCAAAGAGAAGCGTGACACTGCTGCTACAGCTTGGGAGGAAAGCGCACGTGCATGCCTCCAACTCAAGATGAGGACTGACTCCCTGGGGAGACTCCAGAAGTACCCAAGATCTATGTCAGCACTGGAGAGGAATCCTCAGGTTCCGGCACCGACTCCACACAAGGTCTTAGACCCCCATCGACGGGAGAGAAATCCCGAGAGGCCCCGAGCAACTCGCATGGGGACTGGCCTTACCTGAGGCACCAGAGCGGGTCCCTGAGGTCCCCGTCTTAAGTCGAGAGCACCTGCACCAGCTCGAGAAAATGCAGGAGGTTCTCCCCTCCAGGGGAGATGAGGCCATTTCTCTGAGGCGTCCCCAGGCTAATTACACCTAACCTCTGGAACTTCCAAAGGGTCCTTCACACCATTGCTGCAACTCAAGAAGTTCCCCGACGTACCCGTCTCCACTCGAGAGGAAGCACGAGAGTCCGCCAACATCCAGAGGAGCCCCGTTTCCGCCTCATAGCTCGAGAGGAGGGATCTTTCCCTGCGTGGTCGGAAAGAATTCCCGGCGTTCCGTCGCATCTCATTGGGAGGCGCTCTCCACAGGAAGGAGAGAGGAACTCCAGGGTCGTGCCACCATTCCCAGAGTCTTCCAGACGTCTCAGTCCATTCCTGGGAAACCTGTTTTCCCTGCACTGCCTCGACTTTCAAGCCGAGGATCGACTCACACCTCGGTGGCACGTGGGACAGCCCTGTGGGAAAGCCTGGTGTGGAAAAAAATGGGAAAGCCTCGTGGGAAGCTTCGAGGGAAAGCCAGATCCTTGATCCACGCGAAGGGAAGCGTGACACTGCTGCGCTGCAGCTCGGGAGGAAAGCGCACGTGCATGCCCCCACTCGAGACGAGGACTGACTCCCCTGGGGAGACTCCAGAAGTACCCCAAGATCCATGTCAGCACTGGAGAGGAATCCTCAGGTTCCGGCACCGACTCCACACAAGATCTTAGGCCCCGGCATCGACGGGAGAGGAATCCTGAGAGGCCCCCGAGCAACTCGCATGGGGACTGGCCTTTCCTGAGGCCACTAGAGCGGGTCCCTGAGGTCCCGTCGTAAGTCGAGAGCACCTGCCGCAACTCGAGAAAATCAGGAGGTTCCCCTCCAGGCGAGATGAGGCCCATTTCTGCTGAGGCGTCCTGAGGCTAATCACACCTGACCTCTGAAACTTCCAAAGGATCCTTCACACCTTTGCTGCAACTCAAGAAGTTCCCTGACATACCCGTCTCACTCGAGAGGAAGCACGAGAGTCCCGACCACATCCAGAGGAGCCCCGTTTCCACTCCTAGCTCGAGAGGGGGATCCTTTCCCTGCGTGCTCGGAAAGAATTCCCGGCGTTCCCGTCGCATCTCAAGAGGAGGCGCTCTCCACAGGAAAGGGGAGAGGAACTCCGGGTCATGCCAGCATTCCCAGAGTCCCCAGATGTCTCAGTCCATTCCAGGGAAACCTGTTTTCTCTGCACTGTTTTGACTTTCAAGCCGAGGATAGACTCACACCACGGTGGCACGTGGGACAGCCCTGTGGGAAAGCCTCGTGGAAAGCCTCGTGGGAAAGCCTCGAGGGAATGCCACAGATCCCTTGTTCCACGTGAAGGAAAGGGTGACACTGCTGCTACAGCTCAGGAGGAAATCGCACGTGCATGCCCCACTCGAGACGAGGACTGACTACCCTGGGGAGACTCCAGAAGTACCCCAAGATCCATGTCAGCACTGGAGAGGAATCCTCAGGTTCCGGCACTGACTCCACACAAGGTTTTAGGCCCCAGCATCGACGGGAGAGGAAACCTTAGAGGCCCCGAGAGTCCCCCGAGCAACTCGCATGGGGACTGGCCTTTCCTGAGGCCACCAGAGCGGGTCCCTGAGGTCCCCGTCGTAAGTCGAGAACAGCTGCCCCAACACGAGAAAATCCAGGAGGTTCTCCCATCCGGGCGAGATGAGATCCAATTCCGCTGAGGCGTCTCCAGGCTTATAACACCTAAACTCTGGAACTACAAAGGGTCCTTCACACATTGTTGCAACTCAACAAGTACCCGACATACCCGTTCCACTCGAGAGGAAGCACGAGAGTCCTGCCCACATCCAGAGGAGCCCCGTTTCCGCCTCCTAGCTCGAGAGGAGGGATCCTTTCCCTGCGTGGTCGGAAAAGAATTCCCGGCGTTCCCGTCGCATCTCAAGAGGAGGCGCTCTTCACAGGAAAGGCGAGAGGAACTCCAGGGACGTGCCACCATTCCCAGAGTCCCCCAGATGTGTCAGTCCATTCAAGGGAAACCTGTTTTCCCTGCACTGCCTCGACTTTCAAGCCGAGGATCGACTCACACCACGGTGGCACTTGGGACAGCCCTGTGGGAAAGCCTCGTGGGAAAGCCTGGGAAAGCCTCGAGGGAAAGCCCCTGATCCCTTGATCCTCGCGAAGGGAGGCGTGACACTGCTGCTACAGCTCGGAAGGAAAGCGCACGTGCATGCCCCCACTCGAGACGAGGACTGACTCCCCTGGGGAGACTCCAGAAGAAGCCCAGGATCCATGTCAGCACTGGAGAGGAATCTCATGACGGCACCGACTCCACACAAGATCTTAGGCCCCGGCATCGTCGGGAGAGGAATCCCGAGAGGCCCGAACAACTCGCATGGGATGGCCTTTCCTGAGGCCACCAGAGCGGGTCCCTGAGGTCCGTCGTAAGTCGAGAGCACCTGCCACAACTCGAGAAAATCCAGGAGGTTCTCCCTCCAGGCGAGATGAGGCCCATTTCCGCTGAGGCGTCTCGAGGCTAATCACACCTAACCTCTGGAACTTCCAAAGGGTCCTTCACACCCTTGCTGCAACTCAAGAAGTTCCCCGACATACCCGTCTCCACTCGAGAGGAAGCACGAGAGTTCTGCCACATCCAGATGAGCCCCGTTCCGCCTCCTAGCTCGAGAGGAGGGATCCTTTCCCTGCGTGGTCGGGAAAGAATTCCGGCGTTCCCGTCGCATCTCAAGAGGAGGCCCTCTCCGCCGGAAAGGCGAGAGGATCTCCAGGGTCGTCCACCATTCCAGTCCCCAGATGTCTCAGTCCATTCCAGGGAAACCTGTTTTCCCTGCACTGCCTCGACTTTCAAGCCGAGGATCGACTCACACCATGGTGGCTCCTGGGACAGCCCTTGTGGGAAAGCCACGTGGGAAAGCCTCGTGGGAAAGCCTCGAGGGAAAGCCACAGATCCTTGATCCACGCAAAGGGAATCGTGACACTGCTGCTACAGCTCGGGAGGAAGCGCACGTGCATGCCCCCACTCAAGATGAGGACTGACTCCCCTGGGGAGACTCCAGAATTACCAAAGATCCATGTCAGCACTGGAGAGGAATCCTCAGTTCCGGCACCAACTCCACACAAGACCTTAGGCCCGGCATTAACGGGAGGGGAATCACAAGAGGCCCCGAGCAACTCGCATGGGGACTGGCCTTTCCTGAGGCCACCAGAGCGGGTCCTGAAGTCCCCGTCGTAAGTCTAGAGCGCCTGCCACAACTCGAGAAATTCAGGAGGTACTCCCTCCAGGCGAGATGAGGCCCATTTCCCAGAGGCGTCTCGAGGCTAATCACACTAACCTCTGGAACTTCCAAAGGGTCCTTCACACCCTTGCTGCAACTCAAGAAGTTCCCCGACATACCCGTCTCCACTCAGAGGAAGCACGAGGTCCCGGCCACATCCAGAGGAGCTCCGTTTCCGGCTCGTAGCTTCGAGAGGACGGATCCTTTCCCTGCATTGTTCGGGAAAGAATTCCCGGCATTCCCATCGCATCTCAAGAGGAGGCGCTCTCCAAAGGAAAGGGGAGAGGAACTGCAGGGTCGTGCCACCATTCCAGAGACTCCCCAGATGTCTCAGTCCATTCCACAGGAACCTGTTTTCCCTGCACTGCCTCGGCTTTCACGCCGAGGATCACTCACACCACCGTGACACGTGGGACAGCCCTGTGGGAAAGCCTCGTGGGAAAGACTCGAGGGAAAGCCACAGATCCCTTGGTCCACGCGAGGGGAAGCGTGACACTGCTGCTACAGCATGGGAGGAAAGGGCACGCTCATGCCCCCACTCGAGACGAGGCCTGACTCCCTTGTGGAGACTCCAGAAGTACCCCAAAATCCATGTCAGCACTGGAGAGGAATCCTCAGCTTCCGGCCCCGACTCCACACAAGGTCTTAGGCCCCGGCATCGACGGGAGAGGAATCACGAGAGGCCCCCTAGCAACACGCATGATAACTGGCCTTTCCTGCGGCCGCCAGAGCGGGTCCCTGAATCCCCGTCGTAACTCGAGAGCACCTGCTGAAACTCGGGAATATCCAGGAGCCTCTCCATTCCAGGCGACATGAGGCCCATTTCCGCTGAGGCATCTCGAGACTAACCACACCTAACCTCTGGAACTTCCAATGGGTCCTTCACACCCTTGCTGCAACTCAAGAAGTTCCCCGACATACCCGTTCCTCTTCACGTTCTGCCATAATGGTGGTGTCATCTGCATATCTAAGTTGATTGATATTTCTACCGGCAATCTTGATTCCAGCTTATGTATCTTCCATCCCAGCATTTTTCATGATGTACTCTGCATAGAAGTTAAATAAACAGGGTGACAATATACAGCCTTGACATACTCCTTTTCCTTTTTGGAACCAGTCTGTTGTTCCATGTCCTGCTCTAACTGTTGCTTCCTGACCTTCATCCAGATTTCTCAAGAGGCAGGTTAGGTGGTCTGGTATTCCCATCTCTTTCAGAATTGTGGCTAAAACAACAGTATAAGGACCTTTCCGATGTCAGGCCAAGGAATTGTGTTTCCAGTCATTGAGCCACACCTGATCACTGAGCACAAATTCATGAATCTGTTCCTCAAGGGGGAATGATATTCTTTTTTATACAAACTTAGTTACCTGATTTATTACCTTACCTAATTGTTCCATCTGCTGTGAAATCCCACCCCCTTACTTGTGGCAAATCTGCTAACACCTGCCTCACTGTGGGAGGGGGTCTCCCATAGAAAATTTCATAAGGACAACAACTGTGGGAACGTGCGGTTACCCGTAATATGAGTAAGTCTGCCGGAAGCAAGCCCATCCACGTACAGTCAGTCTCTATGATCCATTTTGAAAGTGTCTCTTCAAGAGTTTGGTTGTTTCTTTCCACCATTCCAGAACACTGGGGCCTATATGCTGTATGTAATTTCCACTGATATTTAGAGCTTCACATACCTGTTAATTAACGCGGCTACAAAGACAGGGCCATTGTCGGATTCTATACTGGTTGGAAACCCAAGTCTGGGAATTATTTCTCAAATCAGCGAGCTACTTCATTTTCTTTTTCAGATCAGGTAGGGAAGGCCTCTGCCCAACCGGAGAAGGTACCTACTATTCTAGTAAGTCATGATAACAGGTGACTGCCTTTGCTTCCCCGAAGGACACTCGCTTTCCCTGCATCCTGAGAACTCCACGTCTCAGCCAGTTGGAAAAGCGCTTCTTGGAGGTCATTATTCAGGGGCAACTTCCCCTGGAGCCCGGGGCCATAGGGAGCGGCTCCACACTCCCAGGGAAAGGCAGAGCCACAGCCACACATCTGTCCCATCCCCTTTGCTCTGTAGGAGAGCTCTAGTGAGCCTAGGTCTGTCAGGAAAATTCTTGGCTCCTATGGGGACACATTCTATGTGTGAAACTGCATCCAGGACCTAGGGGCCACAGGGCGCCTGTTTCTCTCGGGGGCGGAGGGGTGGGGGGCCTGAAGCAGTGCGGCCCAGCAACAGCTTCCACATCCATCCAATTGCTCTTTTCTTACCTCTGATAGAACTAGCTTTGTTCCAGCCTTTGGCAATTTGGAGGCAAGCGGGCCCCACTTCCTCCCCAAGGAGGCATGGGACCTACTTTGAGTGGAAAGGCCCCTCACGGAGCTGAACCCAGGAAGGCACCCAGTCATGTCTGACACATTCCTGCATCCTGCTTCTTCATGAGCAATACCGCTATAAGCTAGGCATGTCTTTCCAAGGCTCAGAAAGGACAGGGGAGATGCATGGTGCTGCCTCTGGAATTTCGGTCCTCTGAGCAGACCTGGAGGTCTCCCCTTGAAGGAGCTAACCAGTTTCTTCCAAATACAGGCTTGCAAACACACACTGGGTGGCTGCCTCTTCTTCCCTGAAGGACGATCACTTTCCCCGCATCCTGTGAACTCTGCATCCCAGCCTGCTGGAAAAGCGCTTCTTGGAGGTCATTTTTCAGGACAATTTTCCCTGGAGCCCGGGCCGTAGGGAGGGCCCCATGCTCGCTGGGAAAGGCAGAGTCACATCCACAGTCTGTTCTAGGGGGGGGGGGGGGGGGGGGACTGTGGAGGACTCTGCTTCCAGCGAGCATGGGGCCCTCCCTACGGCCCGGGCTCCAGGGAAAATTGTCCCTGAAAAATGACCTCCAAGAAGCGCTTTTCAGCAGGCTGGGATGCAGAGTTCACAGGATGCGGGGAAAGTGATCGTCCTTCAGGGAAGAAGAGGCAGCCACCCAGTGTGTGTTTGCAAGCCTGTATTTGGAAGAAACTGGTTAGCTCCTTCAAGGGGAGACCTCCAGGTCTGCTCAGAGGACCGAAATTCCAGAGGCAGCACCATGCATCTCCCCTGTCCTTTCTGAGCCTTGGAAAGACATGCCTAGCTTATAGCGGTATTGCTCATGAAGAAGCAGGATGCAGGAATGTGTCAGACATGACTGGGTGCCTTCCTGGGTTCAGCTCCGTGAGGGGCCTTTCCACTCAAAGTAGGTCCCATGCCTCCTTGGGGAGGAAGTGGGGCCCGCTTGCCTCCAAATTGCCAAAGGCTGGAACAAAGCTAGTTCTATCAGAGGTAAGAAAAGAGCAATTGGATGGATGTGGAAGCTGTTGCTGGGCCGCACTGCTTCAGGCCCCCCACCCCTCCGCCCCCGAGAGAAACAGGCGCCCTGTGGCCCCTAGGTCCTGGATGCAGTTTCACACATAGAATGTGTCCCCATAGGAGCCAAGAATTTTCCTGACAGACCTAGGCTCACTAGAGCTCTCCTACAGAGCAAAGGGGATGGGACAGATGTGTGGCTGTGGCTCTGCCTTTCCCTGGGAGTGTGGAGCCGCTCCCTATGGCCCCGGGCTCCAGGGGAAGTTGCCCCTGAATAATGACCTCCAAGAAGCGCTTTTCCAACTGGCTGAGACGTGGAGTTCTCAGGATGCAGGGAAAGCGAGTGTCCTTCGGGGAAGCAAAGGCAGTCACCTGTTATCATGACTTACTAGAATAGTAGGTACCTTCTCCGGTTGGGCAGAGGCCTTCCCTACCTGATCTGAAAAAGAAAATGAAGTAGCTCGCTGATTTGAGAAATAATTCCCAGACTTGGGTTTCCAACCAGTATAGAATCCGACAATGGCCCTGTCTTTGTAGCCGCGTTAATTAACAGGTATGTGAAGCTCTAAATATCAGTGGAAATTACATACAGCATATAGGCCCCAGTGTTCTGGAATGGTGGAAAGAAACAACCAAACTCTTGAAGAGACACTTTCAAAATGGATCATAGAGACTGACTGTACGTGGATGGGCTTGCTTCCGGCAGACTTACTCATATTACGGGTAACCGCACGTTCCCACAGTTGTTGTCCTTATGAAATTTTCTATGGGAGACCCCCTCCCACAGTGAGGCAGGTGTTAGCAGATTTGCCACAAGTAAGGGGGTGGGATTTCACAGCAGATGGAACAATTAGGTAAGGTAATAAATCAGGTAACTAAGTTTGTATAAAAAAGAATATCATTCCCCCTTGAGGAACAGATTCATGAATTTGTGCTCAGTGATCAGGTGTGGCTCAATGACTGGAAACACAATTCCTTGGCCTGACATCGGAAAGGTCCTTATACTGTTGTTTTAGCCACAATTCTGAAAGAGATGGGAATACCAGACCACCTAACCTGCCTCTTGAGAAATCTGGATGAAGGTCAGGAAGCAACAGTTAGAGCAGGACATGGAACAACAGACTGGTTCCAAAAAGGAAAAGGAGTATGTCAAGGCTGTATATTGTCACCCTGTTTATTTAACTTCTATGCAGAGTACATCATGAAAAATGCTGGGATGGAAGATACATAAGCTGGAATCAAGATTGCCGGTAGAAATATCAATCAACTTAGATATGCAGATGACACCACCATTATGGCAGAACGTGAAGAGGAACGGGTATGTCGGGGAACTTCTTGAGTTGCAGCAAGGGTGTGAAGGACCCATTGGAAGTTCCAGAGGTTAGGTGTGGTTAGTCTCGAGATGCCTCAGCGGAAATGGGCCTCATGTCGCCTGGAATGGAGAGGCTCCTGGATATTCCCGAGTTTCAGCAGGTGCTCTCGAGTTACGACGGGGATTCAGGGACCCGCTCTGGCGGCCGCAGGAAAGGCCAGTTATCATGCGTGTTGCTAGGGGGCCTCTCGTGATTCCTCTCCCGTCGATGCCGGGGCCTAAGACCTTGTGTGGAGTCGGGGCCGGAAGCTGAGGATTCCTCTCCAGTGCTGACATGGATCTTTGGGGTACTTCTGGAGTCTCCACAAGGGAGTCAGTCCTCGTCTCGAGTGGGGGCATGCAGCGTGCGCTTTCCTCCCGATGCTGTAGCAGCAGTGTCACGCTTCCCTTCGCTGGATCCAAGGGATCTGTGGCTTTCCCTCGAGCTTTCCCACCAGCTTCCCACGAGGCTTTCCCACAGGGCTGTCCCACGTGCCACCGGTGGTGTGAGTCGATCCTCGGCTGAAAGTCCGAGGCAGTGCAGGGAAAACAGGATTTCCCTGGAATGGACTGAGACATCTGGGGGACTCTTGGAATGGTGGCACGACCCTGGAGTTCCTCTCGCCTTTCCTGTGCGAGAGCGCCTCCTCTTGAGATGCGATCGGGAACGCCGGGAATTCTTTCCCGACAAGCAGGGAAAGGATCCCTCCTCTCGAGCTAGGAGGCGGAAACGGGAGCTCCTCTGGATGTGGCCGGGACTCTCGTGCTTCCTCTTGAGTGGAGACGGGTATGTCGGGAACTTCTTGAGTTGCAGCAAGGGTGTGAAGGACCCTTTGGAAGTTCCATAGGTTAGGTGTGATTAGCCTCGAGACGCCTCTGGGAAATGGGCCTCATCTCGCCTGGAGAGGAGTACCTCCTGAATTTTCTCGAGTTGTGGCAGGCGCTCTAGACTTACGACGGGGACTTCAGGAACCCGCTCTGGTGGCCTCAGGAAAGGCCAGTCCCCATGCGAGTTGCTCGGGGGGCCTCTTGTGATTCCCCTCCCGTTAATGCCGGGACCTAAGGTCTTGTGTGGAGTTGGTGCCGGAACGTGAGGATTCCTCTCCAGTGCTGACATGGATCTTTGGGTAATTCTGGAGTCTCCCCAGGGGAGTCAGTCCTCATCTTGAGTGGGGGCATGCACGTGCGCTGTCCTCCCGAGCTGTAGCAGCAGTGTCACGATTCCCTTTGCGTGGATCAAGAGATCTGTGGCTTTCCCCTCGAGGCTTTCCCACGAGGCTTTCCCACGTGGCTTTCCCACAAGGCTGTCCCAGGAGCCACCATGGTGTGAGTCGATCCTCGGCTTGAAAGTCGAGGCAGTGCAGGGAAAACAGGTTTCCCTGGAATGGACTGAGACATCTGTGGGACTCAGGTAATGGTGGACGACCCTGGAGATCCTCTCGCCTTTCCGGCGGAGAGGGCCTCCTCTTGAGATGCGACGGGAACGCCTGGAATTCTTTCCCGACCACGCAGGGAAAGGATCCCTCCTCTCGAGCTAGGAGGCGGACACGGGGCTCATCTGGATGTGGGCAGAACTCTCGTGCTTCCTCTCGAGTGGAGACGGGGTATGTCGGGGAACTTCTTGAGTTGCAGCAAGGCGTGTGAAGGACCCTTTGGAAGTTCCAGAGGTTTAGGTGTGATTAGCCTCGAGACGCCTCAGCGGAAACGGGCCTCATCTCGCCTGGAGGGGAGAACCTCCTGGATTTCCTCGAGTTGTGGCAGGTGCTCTCGACTATACGACGAGGACCTCAGGGGACCCGCTCTGGTGGCCTCAGGAAAGGCCATGCCCGATGCGAGTTGTTCGGGGTCCTCTCGGGATTCCTCTCCCGACGATGCCGGGGCCTAAGATCTTGTGTGGAGTCGGTGCCGGTCATGAGCATTCCCTCTCCAGTGCTGACATGGATCCTGGGCTTCTTCTGGAGTCTCCCCAGGGGAGTCAGCCCTCGTCTCGAGTGGGGGCATGCGCGTGCGCTTTTCCTTCCGAGCTGTAGCAGCAGTGTCACGCCTCCCTTCGCGAGGATCAAGGGATCAGGGGCTTTCCCTCGAGGCTTTCCACGAGGCTTTCCCACGAGGCTTTTCCCACAGGGCTGTCCCAAGTGCCACCGTTGGTGTGAGTCGATCCTCGGCTTGAAAGTCGAGGCAGTGCAGGGAAAACAGGTTTCCCTTGAATGGACTGGACACATCTGGGGGACTCTGGGAATGGTGGCACGTCCCTGGAGTTCCTCTCGCCTTTCCTGTGAAGAGCGCCTCCTCTTGAGATGCGACGGGAACGCCGGGAATTCTTTCCCGACCACGCAGGGAAAGGATCCCTCCTCTCGAGCTAGGAGGCCGAAACGGGGCTCCTCTGGATGTGGGCAGGGACTCTCGTGCTTCCTCTCGAGTGGAAACCGGGTATGTCGGGGTCCTTGTTGAGTTGCAACAATGGTGTGAAGGACCCTTTGTAGGTTCCAGAGTTTAGGTGTTATAAGCCTCGGAGACGCCTCAGCGGAATTGGGATCTCATCTCGGCGCCGGATGGGAGAACCTCCTGGATTTTCTCGTGTTGGGGGCAGCTGTTCTCGACTTACGACGGGGACCTCAGGGACCCGCTCTGGTGGCCTCAGGAAAGGCCAGTCCCCATGCGAGTTGCTCGGGGGACTCTCGGGGGCCTCTAAGGTTTCCTCTCCCGTCGATGCTGGGGCCTAAAACCTTGTGTGGAGTCAGTGCCGGAACCTTGAGGATTCCTCTCCAGTGCTGACATGGATCTTGGGGTACTTCTGGAGTCTCCCCAGGGTAGTCAGTCCTTCGTCTCGAGTGGGGGCATGCACCGTTGCGATTTCCTCCTGAGCCTGTAGCCGCAGTGTCTCGCCTTTCCTTCACGTGGAACAAAGGGATCTGTGGCCATTCCCTCGAGGGGCTTTTCCCTCGAGGCTTTCCCACGAGGCTTTTCCCACCAGGCTTTTCCCACAGGGCTGTCCCACGTGCCACCGAGGTGTGAGTCGATCCTTGGCTTGAAAGTCGAGGCAGTGCAGGGAAAACAGGTTTCCCTAGGAATGGACTGAGACGTCTGGAAGACTCTGGGAATTGGTGGCACGACCCTGGAGTTCCTCTCTCCTTTCCTGTGGAGAGCGCCTCCATTGAGATGCGACGGGAACGCCGGGGAATTCTTTCCCGACCACGCAGGGAAAGATCCCTCCTCTCGAGCTATGAGGCGGAAACGGGGCTCCTCTGGATGTGGGCGGGACTCTCGTGCTTCGTCTCGAGTGGAGACGGGTACGTCGGGGAACTTCTTGAGTTGCAGCAAAGGTGTGAAGGATCCTTTGGAAGTTTCAGAGGTCAGGTGTGATTAGCCTCAGGACGCCTCAGCAGAAATGGGCCTCATCTCGCCTGGAGGGGAGAACCTCCTGTATTTTCTCGAGTTGCGGCAGGTGCTCTCGACTTACGACGGGGACCTCAGGGACCCGCTCTAGTGGCCTCAGGAAAGGCCAGTCCCCATGCGAGTTGCTCGGGGGCCTCTCAGGATTCCTCTCCCGTCGATGCCGGGGCCTAAGATCTTGTGTGGAGTCGGTGCCGAACCTGAGGATTCCTCTCCAGTGCTGACATGGATCTTGGGGTACTTCTGGAGTCTCCCCAGGGGAGTCAGTCCTCGTCTCGAGTGGGGGCATGCACGTGCGCTTTCCCCCGAGCTGCAGCAGCAGTGTCACGCTTCCTTCGCGTGGATCAAGGGATCTGTGGCTTTCCCTCGAAGCTTTCCCACGAGGCTTTTCCCATGAGGCTTTCCACGAGACTTTCACGAGGCTTTCCCACCAGGCTTTCCCAGGGCTGTCCCACGTGCACCGAGGTGTGAGTCGATCCTTGGCTTGAAAGTCGAGGCAGTGTAGGGAAACAGGTTTCCCTGGAATGGACTGAGACATCTGTGGGACTCTGGGAATGGGTGCACGAATCTGGAGTTCCTCTCGCCTTTCCTGTGGATAGCGCCTCCTCTTGAGATGGATCGGGAACTCCGGGAATACTTGACCGTCCACTCAGTGAAAGGATCCCTCCTCTCGAGCTAGGAGGCAGTAACGGGGGCTACTCTGGATGTGGGCGGGACTCTCCTGCTTCCTCTCGAGTGGAGAGGTGTATTTCGGGGAACTTCTTGAGTTGCAGCTAGGGTTTGAAGGCCCCGTTTGTTAGTTCCAGACGCTTGTTGAATAGCCTCGAGACGCGTCATCGGATATGGGCCACATCTCGCCTGGAGGGGAGAACCTCCTGGATTATCTCGAGTTGCAGCAGGAGCTTCTCGGACTTACGACTTGGACCTCAGAGACCCGCTCTGTTGCCTCATGAAAGGCCAGTCCCCATGCAAGTTGCTCGGGGCAACTCTCCACAGGAAACGAGAAGAGGAACTCCAGTGTCGTGCCACCATTCCCAGAGTCCCACAGATGTCTCAGTCCATTCAAGGGAAACCTGTTTTCCTTGCACTGCCTTGACTTTCAAGCCTAGGATCGACTCACACCACGGTGGCACGTGGGACAGCCCACAGGGAAAGCCTCGTGGGAAAGCGTCGTGGGAAAGCCTCGAGGGAAAGCCACAGATCCCTTGATCCACGCGAAGGGAAGCATGACACTGCTAGGGACCCACTCCCCTGGGGAGTCACTCTGGTGGCCTCAGGAAAGGCCAGTCCCCATGCGAGTTGCTCGGGGGCCTCTCGGATTCCTCTCTCGTCAATGCCGGGGCCTAAGATCTTGTGTGGAGTCGGTGCCGGAACCTGAGGATTTCTGTCCAGTGCTGACATGGATCCTGGGGGTACTTCTGGAGTCTCCCCAGGGGAGTCAGTCCTTGTCCCGAGTGGGGGCATGCACGTGCGCTTTCCTCCAGAGCTGTAGCAGCAGAGTCTCGCTTCCCTTCGCGTGGATCAAGGGATCTGTGGCTTTCCCTCGAGACTTTACCACGAGGCTTTCCCACGGGGCTTTCCCATAGGGCTGTCCCACGTGCCACCATGGTGTGAGTCGATGCTCGGCTTGAAAGTCGAGGCAGTGCAGGGAAAACACATTTCCCTGGAATGGACTGAGACATCTGTGGGACTCAGGTAATGGTGTCACGACCCTGGAGTTCCCCTCGTCTTTCCTGTCGAAAGCGCCTCCTCTTGAGATGCGACAGGAACGCCGGGAATTCTTTCCCGAACACGCAGGGAAAGGATCCCTCCTCTCGAGCTAGGAGGCGGACACGGGGCTCCTCTGGATGTGGGCGGGACTCTCGAGCTTCCTCTCGAGTGGAGACGGGTATGTCGGGGAACTTTTTTAGTTGCAGTAAGGGTGTGAAGGACCCTTTGTAAGTTCCAGAGGTTAGGTGTGAATGGCCTCGGAAACGCCTCAGTGGAAATGGGCCTCATCTCGCCTGGAAAGGAGAACCTCTAGGATTTTCTCGAGTTGCGATAGGTGCTCTCGACTTACGACGGGGATCTCAGGTACCTGCTCTGGTGGCCTTTGGACAGTCCAATCCCTATGCGAGTTGCTCGGGCCTCTCGGGATTCCCTCTCCCGTCGATGCCGGGGCCTACGATCTAGTGTGGAGTGGGTGCCGGAACCTGAGGATTCTTCTCCAGTGCTGACATGGATCTTGGGGTACTTCTGGACTCTCCCCAGTGGAGTCAGTCCTCGTCTCGAGTGGGTCGATGCACGTGCGCTTTCCTCCCGAGCTGTAGTAGCAGTGTCAAGCTTCCCTTTCGCGTGGATCAAGGGATCTGTGGCTTTCCCTCGAGGCTTTCCCACAAGGCTTTCCCACGAGGCTTCCCCATAGGGCTGTCCCACGCGCCACCGTGGTGTGAGTTGATCCTCGGCTTGAAAGTCGAAGCAGTGTAGGGAAAAACAGGTTTCCCTGGAATAAACTGAGAAATCAGGGGGACTCTGGGAATGGGGCCTGATCCTGGAGTTCCTCTCGCCTTCCTGTGGAGAGCGCCTCCTCTTGAGATGCGACGGGAACGCTAGGAATTCTATCCGAACACGGAGGGAAAGGATCCCTCCTCTCGAGCTAGGAGGCGGAAACGGGGCTCCTCTGGATGTGGGCGGGATTCTCGTGCTTCCTGTCGAGTGGAGACGGGTATGTCCGGGAACTTCTTGGAGTTGCAGCAAGGGCGTGAAGGACCCTTTGGAAGTTCCAGAGGTAAGGTGTGATTAGCCTCGAGATACCTCAGCGGAAATGGGACTCAGCTCGACTGGAGGGGAGAACCTCCTGGATTTTCTCGAGTTGCGGCAGGTGCTCTCGACTTACGACGGGGACCTCAGGGACCCGCTCTGTTGGCCTCAGGAAAGGCCAGTCCCCATGCGAGTTGCTCTGCGGCCTCGCGGGATTCCTCTCCCGTCGATACCGGGGCCTAAGACCTTGTGTGGAGTTGGTGCCGGAACCTGAGGATTTCTCTCCAGGGCTGACATGGATCTTGGGGTACTTCTCGAGTCTCCCCAGGGGTGTCAGTCCTCGTCTCGAGTGGGGCAATGCACGTGCGCTTTCCTCCCGAGCTGTAGTAGCAGTGTCACGCTTACCTTCGCGTGGATCAAGGGATCTGTGGCTTTCCCTCGAGGCTTTCCCACGAGGCTTTCCCACAGGGCTGCCCCACGTGCCACTGTGGTGTGAGTCGATCCTCGGCTTGAAAGTCAAGGCAGTCCAGGGAATACAGGTTTCCCTGGAATGGACTGAGACATCTGGGGTACTCAGGTAATGGTGGACGACCCTGGAGATCCTCTCGCCTTTCCGGCGGAGAGGGCCTCCTCTTGAGATGCGACGGGAACGCCTGGAATTCTTTCCCGACCACGCAGGGAAAGGATCCCTCCTCTCGAGCTAGGAGGCGGACACGGGGCTCATCTGGATGTGGGCAGAACTCTCGTGCTTCCTCTCGAGTGGAGACGGGTATGTCGGGGAACTTCTTGAGTTGCAGCAAGGGTGTGAAGGACCCTTTGGAAGTTCCAGAGGTTAGGTGTGATTAGCCTCGAGACGCCTCAGCGGAAACGGGCCTCATCTCGCCTGGAGGGGAGAACCTCCTGGATTTCCTCGAGTTGTGGCAGGTGCTCTCGACTTACGACGAGGACCTCAGGGACCCGCTCTGGTGGCCTCAGGAAAGGCCATGCCCGATGCGAGTTGTTCGGGGTCCTCTCGGGATTCCTCTCCCGACGATGCCGGGGCCTAAGATCTTGTGTGGAGTCGGTGCCGGTCATGAGCATTCCTCTCCAGTGCTGACATGGATCCTGGGCTTCTTCTGGAGTCTCCCCAGGGGAGTCAGCCCTCGTCTCGAGTGGGGGCATGCGCGTGCGCTTTCCTTCCGAGCTGTAGCAGCAGTGTCACGCCTCCCTTCGCGAGGATCAAGGGATCAGGGGCTTTCCCTCGAGGCTTTCCCACGAGGCTTTCCCACGAGGCTTTCCCACAGGGCTGTCCCAAGTGCCACCGTGGTGTGAGTCGATCCTCGGCTTGAAAGTCGAGGCAGTGCAGGGAAAACAGGTTTCCCTTGAATGGACTGACACATCTGGGGGACTCTGGGAATGGTGGCACGTCCCTGGAGTTCCTCTCGCCTTTCCTGTGAAGAGCGCCTCCTCTTGAGATGCGACGGGAACGCCGGGAATTCTTTCCCGACCACGCAGGGAAAGGATCCCTCCTCTCGAGCTAGGAGGCCGAAACGGGGCTCCTCTGGATGTGGGCAGGACTCTCGTGCTTCCTCTCGAGTGGAAACGGGTATGTCGGGGTCCTTGTTGAGTTGCAACAATGGTGTGAAGGACCCTTTGTAGGTTCCAGAGTTTAGGTGTTATAAGCCTGGAGACGCCTCAGCGGAATTGGATCTCATCTCGCCCGGATGGGAGAACCTCCTGGATTTTCTCGTGTTGGGGGCAGCTGTTCTCGACTTACGACGGGGACCTCAGGGACCCGCTCTGGTGGCCTCAGGAAAGGCCAGTCCCCATGCGAGTTGCTCGGGGACTCTCGGGGGCCTCTAAGGTTTCCTCTCCCGTCGATGCTGGGGCCTAAAACCTTGTGTGGAGTCAGTGCCGGAACCTGAGGATTCCTCTCCAGTGCTGACATGGATCTTGGGGTACTTCTGGAGTCTCCCCAGGGTAGTCAGTCCTCGTCTCGAGTGGGGGCATGCACGTGCGATTTCCTCCTGAGCTGTAGCCGCAGTGTCTCCCTTTCCTTCACGTGGAACAAGGGATCTGTGGCATTCCCTCGAGGCTTTCCCTCGAGGCTTTCCCACGAGGCTTTCCCACCAGGCTTTCCCACAGGGCTGTCCCACGTGCCACCGAGGTGTGAGTCGATCCTTGGCTTGAAAGTCGAGGCAGTGCAGGGAAAACAGGTTTCCCAGGAATGGACTGAGACGTCTGGAAGACTCTGGGAATGGTGGCACGACCCTGGAGTTCCTCTCTCCTTTCCTGTGGAGAGCGCCTCCAATTGAGATGCGACGGGAACGCCGGGAATTCTTTCCCGACCACGCAGGGAAAGATCCCTCCTCTCGAGCTATGAGGCGGAAACGGGGCTCCTCTGGATGTGGGCGGGACTCTCGTGCTTCCTCTCGAGTGGAGACGGGTACGTCGGGGAACTTCTTGAGTTGCAGCAATGGTGTGAAGGACCCTTTGAAAGTTCCAGAGGTTAGGTGTAATTAGCCTGGGGACGCCTCAGAGGAAATGGGCCTCATCTCCCCTGGAGGGGAGAACCTCCTGCATTTTCTCGAGCTGGTGCAGGTGCTCTCGACTTAAGACGGGGACCTCAGGGACCCGCTCTGGTGGCCTCAGGTAAGGCCAGTCCCAATGCGAGTTGCTCGGGGGCCTCTCGGGATTTCTCTCCCTTCGATGCCGGGGTCTAAAGACCTTGTGTGGAGTCGGTGCCGGAACCTGAGGATTCCTCTCCAGTGTTGACATAGATCTTGGGGTACTTCTGGAGTCTCCCCAGGGGAGTCAGTCCTCATCTCGAGTGGAGGCATGCACGTGCGCTTTCCTCCCAAGCTGTAGCAGCAGTGTCACGCTTCTCTTTGCATGGATCAAGGGGATCTGTGGCTTTCCCTCGAGGATTTCCCTAAGGGCTGTGCAAGTGCCACCGTGGTGTGAGTGGATCCTCGTCCTGAAAGTCGAGGGCAGTGTAGGGAAACAGGTTTCCCTGGAATGGACTGAGACATCTGTGGGACTCTGGGAATGGGTGCACGAATCTGGAGTTCCTCTCGCCTTTCCTGTGGATAGCGCCTCCTCTTGAGATGAGTCGGGAACTCCGGGAATACTTGACCGTCCACTCAGTGAAAGGATCCCTCCTCTCGAGCTAGGAGGCAGTAACGGGGCTACTCTGGATGTGGGCGGGACTCTCCTGCTTCCTCTCGAGTGGAGAGGTGTATTTCGGGGAACTTCTTGAGTTGCAGCTAGGGTTTGAAGGCCCGTTTGTTAGTTCCAGACGCTTGTTGAATAGCCTCGAGACGCGTCATCGGATATGGGCCACATCTCGCCTGGAGGGGAGAACCTCCTGGATTATCTCGAGTTGCAGCAGGAGCTCTCGACTTACGACTTGGACCTCAGAGACCCGCTCTGTTGCCTCATGAAAGGCCAGTCCCCATGCAAGTTGCTCGGGGCACTCTCCACAGGAAACGAGAGAGGAACTCCAGTGTCGTGCCACCATTCCCAGAGTCCCACAGATGTCTCAGTCCATTCAAGGGAAACCTGTTTTCCTTGCACTGCCTTGACTTTCAAGCCTAGGATCGACTCACACCACGGTGGCACGTGGACAGCCCACAGGGAAAGCCTCGTGGGAAAGCGTCGTGGGAAAGCCTCGAGGGAAAGCCAACAGATCCCTTGATCCACGCGAAGGGAAGCATGACACTGCTAGGGACCCACTCCCCTGGGGAGTCACTCTGGTGGCCTCAGGAAAGGCCAGTCCCCATGCGAGTTGCTCGGGGGGCCTCTCGGGATTCCTCTCTCGTCAATGCCGGGGCCTAAGATCTTGTGTGGAGTCGGTGCCGGAACCTGAGGATTTCTGTCCAGTGCTGACATGGATCCTGGGGTACTTCTGGAGTCTCCCCAGGGGAGTCAGTCCTTGTCCCGAGTGGGGGCATGCACGTGCGCTTTCCTCCAGAGCTGTAGCAGCAGAGTCTCGCTTCCCTTCGCGTGGATCAAGGGATCTGTGGCTTTCCCTCGAGACTTTACCACGAGGCTTTCCCACGGGCTTTCCCATAGGGCTGTCCCACGTGCCACCATGGTGTGAGTCGATGCTCGGCTTGAAAGTCGAGGCAGTGCAGGGAAAAACACATTTCCCTGGAATGGACTGAGACATCTGTGGGACTCAGGTAATGGTGGTCACGACCCTGGAGTTCCCCTCGTCTTTCCTGTCGAAAGCGCCTCCTCTTGAGATGCGACAGGAACGCGGGAATTCTTTCCCGAACACGCAGGGAAAGGATCCCTCCTCTCGAGCTAGGAGGCGGACACGGGGCTCCTCTGGATGTGGCGGGACTCTCGAGCTTCCTCTCGAGTGGAGACGGGTATGTCGGGGAACTTTTTTAGTTGCAGTAAGGGTGTGAAGGACCCTTTGTAAGTTCCAGAGGTTAGGTGTGAATGGCCTCGAAACGCCTCAGTGGAAATGGGCCTCATCTCGCCTGGAAAGGAGAACCTCTAGGATTTTCTCGAGTTGCGATAGGTGCTCTCGACTTACGACGGGGACCTCAGGTACCTGCTCTGGTGGCCTTTGGAAGTCCAATCCCTATGCGAGTTGCTCGGCGCCTCTCGGGATTCCTCTCCCGTCGATGCCGGGGCCTACGATCTCGTGTGGAGTGGGTGCCGGAACCTGAGGATTCTTCTCCAGTGCTGACATGGATCTTGGGGTACTTCTGGACTCTCCCCAGTGGAGTCAGTCCTCGTCTCGAGTGGGTCGATGCACGTGCGCTTTCCTCCCGAGCTGTAGTAGCAGTGTCAAGCTTCCCTTCGCGTGGATCAAGGGATCTGTGGCTTTCCCTCGAGGCTTTCCCACAAGGCTTTCCCACGAGGCTTCCCCATAGGGCTGTCCCACGCGCCACCGTGGTGTGAGTTGATCCTCGGCTTGAAAGTCGAAGCAGTGTAGGGAAAACAGGTTTCCCTGGAATAAACTGAGAAATCTGGGGGACTCTGGGAATGGGGCCTGATCCTGGAGTTCCTCTCGCCTTCCTGTGGAGAGCGCCTCCTCTTGAGATGCGACGGGAACGCTAGGAATTCTATCCGAACACGGAGGGAAAGGATCCCTCCTCTCGAGCTAGGAGGCGGAAACGGGGCTCCTCTGGATGTGGGCGGGATTCTCGTGCTTCCTGTCGAGTGGAGACGGGTATGTCCGGGAACTTCTTGAGTTGCAGCAAGGGCGTGAAGGACCCTTTGGAAGTTCCAGAGGTAAGGTGTGATTAGCCTCGAGATACCTCAGCGGAAATGGGACTCAGCTCGACTGGAGGGGAGAACCTCCTGGATTTTCTCGAGTTGCGGCAGGTGCTCTCGACTTACGACGGGGACCTCAGGGACCCGCTCTGTTGGCCTCAGGAAAGGCCAGTCCCCATGCGAGTTGCTCTGCGGCCTCGCGGGATTCCTCTCCCGTCGATACCGGGGCCTAAGACCTTGTGTGGAGTTGGTGCCGGAACCTGAGGATTTCTCTCCAGGGCTGACATGGATCTTGGGGTACTTCTCGGTCTCCCAGGGGTGTCAGTCCTCGTCTCGAGTGGGGGCAATGCACGTGCGGCTTTCCTCCCGAGCTGTAGTAGCAGTGTCAGCTTCCTTCGCGTGATCAAGGGATCTGTGGCTTTCCCTCGAGCTTTCCCACGAGGCT
>NW_017196854.1:0-8332 GCF_001704415.2 Capra hircus
AGGGTCCTTCACACCCTTGCTGCAACTCAAGAAGTTCCCGACCGGTCTCCCCGACCCGTCTCCACTCAGGAGAAGCACGAGAGTCCCGCCCACATTCAGAGGAGCCCCGTTTCCGCCTCCTAGCCGGAGAGGAGGGATCCTTTCCCTGCGTGGTCGGGAAAGAATTCCCGGCGTTCCCGTCGCATCTCAAGAGGAGGCGCTCTCCACAGGAAAGGCGAGAGGAACTCCAGGGTCGTGCCACCATTGCCAGGTTCCCCAGATGTCTCAGTCCATTCCAGGGAAACCTGTTTTCCCTGCACTGCCTCGACTTTCAAGCCGAGGATAGACTCACACCACGGATGTGGGACAGCCCTGTGGAAAGCCTCGTGGGAAAGCCTCGTGGGAAAGCCTCGAGGGAAAGCCACAGATCCCTTGATCCACGCGAAGGGAAGCGTGACACTGCAGCTACAGCTCGGGAGGAAAGCCCACGTGCATGCCCCCACTCGAGACGAGGACTGACTCCCCTGGGGAGACCCAGATGTACCCCAAGATCCATGTCATCCCTGGAGAGGAATCCTCAGGTTGCCCACCGACTCCACACAAGGTCTTAGGCCCTTGCATCGCCCGGAGGGGAATCTGAGAGGCCCCGAGCAACTCGCATGGGGACTGGCCTTTCCTGAGGCCACCAGAGCGGCCCCAGAGGTCCCCGTCATAAGTCGAGAGCACCTGACACACCTCGAGAAAATCCAGGAAGTTCTCCCCAACAGGAGAGATGAGGCCCATTTCCGCTGAGGCGTTTCGAGGCTAACCACACCTAACCTCTGGAACTTCAATAGGGTCCTTCACAACCTTGCTGCAACTCAAGAAGTTCCCCGACATTCCCGTCTCCACTCGAGAGGAAGCACGAGAGTCCCGCCCACATCCAGAGGAGCCCCGTTTCCGCCTCCTAGCTCGAGAGGAGGGATCCTTTCCCTGCGTGGTCGGGAAAGAATTCCCGGCGTTCCCTTCCCATCTCAAGAGGAGGCGCTCTCCACAGGAAAGGCGAGAGGAACTCCAGGTCGTGCCACCATTCCCAGAGTCCCCCAGATGTCTCAGTCCATTACAGGGTAACCTGTTTTTCCTGCACTGCCTCGACTTTCAAGCTGAGGATCCACTCACACCACGGTGGCACGTGGGACAGCCCTGTGGGAAGCCTCCTGGGAAAGCCTCGTGGGAAAGCCTCGAGGGAAAGCCACAGATCCGTTGATCCACGCGAAGGGAAGCATGACACTGCTGCTACAGCTCGGGAGGAAACGCACGTGCATGCCCCCACTAGAGACGAGGTCTGACTCCCCTGGGGAGACTAAAGAAGTACCCCAAGATCCATGTCAGCACTGGAGAGGAATCCTCAGTTTCCGGCACCGACTCCACACAAGGTCTTAGGCCCCTGCATCGACGGGAGAGGAATCCCGAGAGGCCCCCGAGCAACTCGCATGGGGACTGACCTTTCCAGAGGCCACCTGAGCGGGTCCCTGAGGTTCCTGTCGTAAGTCGAGAGCACCTGCTGCAACTCGAGAAAATCCAGGAAGTTCTCCCCTCCAGGCGAGATGAGGACCATTTCCGCTGAGGCGTCTCGAGGCTAATCACACCTAACCTCTGGAACTTCCAAAGGGTCCTTCACACCCTTGCTGCAACTCAAGAAATTCCCGACATATCCGTCTCCACTCGAGAGGAAGCACGAGAGTCCCACCCACATCCAGAGGAGCCCCGTTTCTGCCTCCTACCTCGAGAGGAGGGATCCTTTCCCTGCGTGGTCCGGAAAGAAATCCCCGGCGTTCCCGTCGCATCTCAAGAGGAGGCGCTCTCCACAGGAAAGGAGAGGGGGAACTCCAGGGTCGTGTCACCATTCCCAGAGCCCAAAGATGTCTCAGTCCATTCCAGGAAATCATGATTTCCCTGCACTGCCTCGACTTTCAAGCCGAGGATCGACTCACACCACGGTGGAACTGGGACAGCCCTGTGGGTAAGCCTCGTGGGAAAGCCTCGAGGGAAAGCCACAGATCCCTTGATCCACGCGAAGGAAAGCGTGACACTGCTGCTACAGCTCGGAGGAAACCTCAGGTGCATGCCCCCACTCGAGACGAGGACTGACTCCCCTGGGGAGACTCCAGAAGAACCCCAAGATCTATGTCAGCACTGAAGAGGAATCCTAAGTTCCCTCCGAATCCACACAAGGTCTTAGGCCCCGGCATCTACGGGAGAGGAATCCCGAGAGGCCCCCGAGCAACTCGCATGGGGACTGGCCTTTCCTGAGGCCACGAGAGCGAGTCCCTGAGCTCCCCGTCGTAAGTCGAGAGCACCTGCTGCAACTCGAGAAAATCCAGGAGTTTCTCCCCTCCAGGCGAGATGAGGCCAATTTCCGCTGAGGCGTCTCACGGCTTATTACACCTAACCTCTCGAACTTCAAAAGGGTCCTTCACTCCCTTGCTGCAACTCAAGAAGTTCCCCAACATTCCCGTCTCCACTCGAGAGGAAGCAGGAGAGTCCCGCCCACATCCAGATGAGCCCCGTTTCCGCCTCCTAGCTCGAGAGGTGGGATCCTTTCCCTGCGTGGTCGGGTAGAATTCCCGGCGTTCCCGTCGCATCTCAAGAGGAGGCTCTCCACAAGAAAGGCGAGAGGAACTCCAGGGTCGTGCCACAATTCCCAGGGTCCCCCAGATGTCTCAAATTCCAGGGCAACCTGTTTTCCCTGCACTGCCTCGACTTTCAAGCCGAGGATCGACTCGCACCACGGTGGCACGTGGGACAACCCTCTGGGAAAGCCTCGTGGGAAAGCCTCGTGGGAAAGCCTCGAGGGAAAGCCACAGATCCCTTGATCCACGCGAAGGGAAGTGTGACACTGCTGCTACAGTTGGAGAGGAAAGCGCCCGTGCATGCCCCCACTCGAGACGAGGACTGACTCCCCTGGGAAGACTCCAGAAGTACCTCAAGATCCATGTCAGCACTGGAGAGGAATCCTCAGGTTCTGGCACCGACTCCACACAAGGTCTTAGGCCCTGGCATCGACGGGAGAGGAATCCTGAGAGGCCCCCGAACTACTCGCATGGGCCCTGGCCTTCCCTGAGGCCAGCACAGCGGGTCCATGTGATCCCCGTCGTAAGTCGAGAGCACCTGGCACAACTCGAGAAAATCCAGGAGGTTCTCCCCTCCAGGCGAGATGAGGCCCATTTCCGCTGAGGTGTCTCGAGGCTAATCACACCTAACCTCTGGAACTTACAAAGGGTCCTTCACACCCTTGCTGCAACTCAAGAAGTTCCCCGACATACCCGTCTCCACTCGAGAGGAAGCACGAGAGACCCGCCCTCATCCAGAGGAGCCGCGTTTCCGCCTCCTAGCTCGAGAAAAGGGATCCTTTCACTGCGTGTTCGGGAAAGAATTCCCGGCGTTCCCGTCGCAACTCATGAGCAGGCCCTCTCCACAGGAAAGGCGAGAGGAACTCCAGGGTATTGCCACCATTCCCGAGTCCCCCAGATGTCTCAGTCCATTCCAGGGAAACCTGTTTTCCCAGCACTGCCTCGACTTTCAAGCCGAGTATCGACTCACACAACGGTGGCACGTGGGACAGCCCTGTGGGAAAGACTCGTGTAAATGCCTCGAGGGAAAGCCTTGAGGGAAAGCCACAGATCCCTTGATCCACTCGACGGGAAGCATGACACTGCTGCTACAGCTCGGGAAGAAAGCGCACGTGCATGCCCCCCACTCGAGACGAGGACTGACTACCCTGGGGAGACTCCAGAAGTACCCCAAGATCCATGTCAGCACTGGAGAGGAATCCTCAGGTTCCGGCACCGACTCCACACAATTTCTTTGCCCCGGCATAGACGGCAGAGGAATCCTGAGAGGCCCCGAGCAACTCGCATGGGGACTGGCCTTTACTGAGGCCCCCAGTCGGGTCCCTGACGTCCCCGTGGTAAGTCGAGAGCACCGCCCACAACAAGAGAAAATTCAGGAGGTTCTCCCCTCCAGGTTAGATGAGGCCCATATCCGCTGAGGCGTCTCGAGGCTAATCACACCTAACCTCTGGAACTAACAAAGGGTTCTTCACACCCTTGCTGCAACTCAAGAAGTTCCCCGACATACCCCTCTCTACTCGAGAGGAAGCAGGAGACTCCCGCCCACATCCAGAGGAGCCCCCGTTTCCTCCTCCTAGCTCGAGAGGAGGGATCCTTTCCCTGCGTGGTCGGGAAAGAATTCCCGGCTCGCCCGTCGCATCTCAAGAGGAGGCGCTCTCCACAGGAAAGGCGAGAGGAACTCCAGGTTCCTGCCACCATTCCCAGAGTCCCAGATGTCTCAGTCCTTTCCAGGGAAACCTGTTTTCCCTGCACTGCCTCGACTTTCAAGCCAAGGATCGACTCACACCACGGTGGCACATGGGACAGCTCTGCGGGAAAGCCTCGAGAGAAAGCCACAGATCCGTTGATCCACGCGAAGGGAAGCGTGACACTGCTGCTACAGCTCGGGAGGAAAGCGCACGTGCATGCCCCACTCGAGACAAGGACTGACTCCCCTGGGGAGACTCCAGAAGTACCCCAAGATCCATGTCAGCACTGGGGAGGAATCCTCAGGTTCCGGCACCGACTCCACACAAGTTTTTAGGCCCGGGCAACGAAGGGAGAGGAATCCCGAGAGGGCCCCGAGCAACTCGCATGGGGACTGGCCTTTCCTGAGGCCACCAGAGCGGGTCCCCCCCCATCGTAAGTCGAGAACTGCCCAAACTCGAGAAAATCCAGGAGGTTCTCCCCTCCAGCGAGATGAGGCCCATTTCCCTGAGGCGTCTCGAGGCTAATCACACCTAACCTGGAACTTCCAAAGGGTCCTTCACACCTTGCTGCAACTCAAGAAGTTCCCCGACATACCCGTCTCCACTCGAGAGGAAGCACGAGAGTCCCGCCCCACATCCAGAGGAGCCCGTTTCCGCCTCCTAGCTCGAGAGGAGGGATCCTTTCCCTGCGTGGTCGGGAAAGAATTCCCGGCGTTCCCGCCTCAAGAGGAGGCGCTCTCCACAGGAAAAGCGAGAGGAACTCCAGGTCGTGCCACCATTCCAGAGTCCCACCAGATGTCTCAGTCCATTCCAGGGAAACCTGTTTTCCCTGCACTGCCTCACTTTCAAGCCGAGATCGACTCACACCACGGTGGCACGTGGGACAGCCCTGTGGAAAGCCTCGTGGGAAAGCCTCGAGGGAAAGCCTCAGACCACCTTGATCCAGCGAAGGGAAGCGTGACACTGCTGCTCAGCTCGGAAGAAAGTGCACGTGCATGCCCCACACGAGACGAGGACTGACTCCTCTGGGGAGACTCCAGAAGTACCCCCAAGATCCATGTCAGCACTGGAGAGGAATCCGCAGGTTCCGCACGACTCCACACAAGGTCTTAGGCCCCAGCATCGACGGGAGAGGAATCCCGAGAGACCCCGAGCAACTCGCATGGGGACCGGCCTTTCCTGAGGCCACCAGAGCGGGTCCCTGAGGTCCCAATCGTAAGTCGAGAGCACCTGCCGCAACTCGAGAAAATCCAGGAGGTTCTCCCCTCCAGGCGAGATGAGGCCCATTTCCGCTGAGGCGTTCGAGGTAATCACACCTAACCTCTGGAACTTCCAAAGGCTCTTCACACCCTTGCTGCAACTCAAGAAGTTCCCGGACATACCCGTCTCCACTCGAGAGGAAGCACGAGAGTCCCGCCCACATCCAGAGGAGCCCCGTTTCCGCCTCATAGCTCGAGAGGAGGGATCTTTCCCTGCGTGGTGGGGAAAGAATTCCCGGCGTTCCCGTGCATCTCAAGAGGAGGCGGTCTCCACAGGAAAGCGAGAGAACTCCAGAGTCCTGAACCATTCCCAGAGTCCCCCAGATGTCTCAGTCCATTCCAGGGAAACCTGTTTTCCCTGCACTGCCTCGACTTTCAAGCCGAGGATCGACTCACATTACGGTGGCACGTGGGACAGCCCTGTGGGAAAGCCTCGTGGGAAAGCCTCGAGGGAAAGCCCACAGATCCCTGGATCCACGCGAAGGGAAGCGTGACACTGCTGCTACAGCTCGGGAGGAAAGCGCACGTGCATGCCCCCACTCGAGACGAGGACTGACTCCCCTGGGGAGACTCCAGAAGTACCCCCAAGATCCATGTCAGCACTGGAGAGGAATCCTCAGTTCCGGCTCGACTCCACACAAGGTCTTAAGCCCCGCATGGACGGCAGAGAAATCCCGAGAGGCCCCCGAGCAACTCGCATGGGACTGGCTTTCCTGAGGCCACCAGAGCGGGTCCCAGGTCCCGTCGTAAGACGAGAGCACTGCCGCAACTAGAAACAATCCAGGAGGTTGCCCTCCAGGCGAGATGAGGCCCATTTCCGCTGAGGCGTCTCGAGGCTAATCACTCCCTAACATCTGGAACTTCCAAGGGTCCTTCACACCCTTGCTACAACTCAAGAAGTTCCCCGACATTCCCGTCTCTACTCGAAGGAAGCACGAGAGTCCCGCCCACATCCAGAGGAGCCCCATTTCCGCCTGATAGATCCAGAGGAGGGATCGTTTCCCTGTGTGGTCGGAAAGAATTCCCGGCGTTCCCGGCGCATCTCAAGAGGAGGCGCTCTCCACAGGAAAGGCAAGAGGAACTCGAGGGTCGTGCCACCATTCCCAGAGTGCCAGAAAATTCCTTGCCGGGAATTTTATTGGCCTTCCGCGTAAAACCTAGCTATTCAGCCTTTTTCCTCCAGTTAATCTCTTACTACCTATAATTTTCTTTATCTCATCTTACATTAAAATACACAAGACTTTCCACGTCAACGCCGTCCATCCGTCGAATTCCCTGGATCCAGCGGGCTCGACCCGACCACACTGAGAATATCTGGGGACTCTTGGAATGAGGCACGACACTGGAGTTTCTCTCGCCTTTCCTGTGGAGAGCGCCTCCTCATGAGATGCGACGGGAAACACCGGGAATTCTTTCCGGAACATACAGGGAAAGGATACCTGACCGCGAGGTACGAGGCGGAAACGGGCTACTCTGGATGTGGGCGGGACTCTCGTGCTTCCTCTCGAGTGGAGTCAGGTATGTTGGGGAACTTCTTGAGTTGTAGCAAGGGTGTGAAGGACCCTTTGGAAGTTCCAGGAGTTAGGTGTGATTAGCCTAGAGACGCCTGAGCTGAAATGGGCCTCATCTCGCCTGGAGGGGAGAACCTCCTGGATTTTCTCGAGTTGCGGCAGGTGCTCTCGACTTACGACGGGGACCTCAGGGACCCGCTCTGGTGGCCTCAGGAAAGGCCAGTCCCCATGCGAGTTGCTCGGGGGCCTCTCGGATTCCTCTCCCTTCGACGCCGGGGCCTAAGAGCTTGTGTGGAGTCGGTGCCGGAACCTGAGGATTCCTCTCAGTGCTGACATGCATCTTGCGGTACTTCTGGAGTCTCCCCAGGGAGTCAGTCCTCGTCTCGAGTGGGGGCATGCACGTTCGCTTTCCTCCGAGCTGTAGCAGAACTGTCACGCTTCCCTTCGCGTGGATCAAGGGATCTGTGGCTTTCCCTCGAGGCTTTCCCAGGAGGCTTTCCCCACGAGACTTTCCCACAGGGCTGTCCCACGTGCCACCATCGTGTGAGTCGGTCCTCCGCTTGAACGTCGAGGCAGTGCAGGGTAAACAAGTTCCTCTGGAAAGGACTGAGACATCTGGGGACTCTTCGAATGGTGGAACGACCCCTGGAGTTCCTCTCACCTTTCTTGTGGAGCGTGCCTCCTCTTGAGATGCGACAGGTACGACAGGAATTCTTTCCCGGCCAATCTGGGTAAGGATCCCTCATCTTGAGCCAGGAGGGGGAATTGGGGCTCCTCTGGATGTGGGTGGTACCCTGGTGATTCCTATGGAGTGGCGACGGGTCTCTCGTGGAACCTCTTGAGTTGCAGCTAGGGTGTGAAGGACCCTTTGGAAGTTCCAGAGGTTAGGTGTGATTAGCGTCGAGACGCCTCAGCGGAAATGGCCTCATCTCGCCTAGGGGAGAACCTAATGGATTTTCCCTAGTTGTGGCAGGTGCTCTCGACTTATGACGGGGACCTCAGGGACCGCGCTCTGTGGCCTCAGGAAAGGCCAGGCGCCATGCGAGTTGCTCGGGGCCCCTCTCAGGATTCCTCTCCCTTCGATGCCGGGGCCTAAGACCTTGTGTGGAGTCGGTGCCGGAACCTGAGGATTCCTCTCCATTGTGGACATGGATCTTGGGGTACTTCTGCAGTCTCCCCAGGGGAGTTAGTCGTCGTCTTGTGTGGGGGCATGAACGTGCGCTTTCCTCCCGAGTAGCCAGCAGTGTCACGCTTCCTTTGCATGGATCAAGGATCTGTGGCTT
>NW_017196855.1:0-8332 GCF_001704415.2 Capra hircus
GAGAAAGGCGGCCCTGTGGCCCCTAGGTCTGGATGGCAGTTTCACACATAGAATGTGTCCCATAGGAGCCAAGAATTTTCCTGACAGACCTAGGCTCACTAGAGCTCTCCTACAGAGCAAAGGGGATGGGACAGATGTGTGGCTGTGGCTCTGCTTTCTGGGAGTGTCTGCCTTTCCCTGGGAGTGTGGAGCCGCTCCCTATGGCCCCGGCTCCAGGGGAAATTGCCCCTGAATAATGACCTCCAAGAAGCGCTTTTCCAACTGGCTGAGACGTGGAGTTCTCAGGATGCAGGGAAAGCGAGTGTCCTTCGGGGAAGCAAAGGCAGTCACCTGTTATCATAACTTACTAGAATAGTAGGTACCTTCTCCGGTTGGGCAGAGGCCTTCCCTACCTGATCTGAAAAAGAAAACGAAGTAGCTCGCTGATTTGAGAAATAATTCCCAGACTTGGGTTTCCAACCAGTATAGAATCCGACAATGGCCCTGTCTTTGCAGCCGCGTTAATTAACAGGTATGTGAAGCTCTAAATATCAGTGGAAATTACATACAGCATATAGGCCCCAGTGTTCTGGAATGGTGGAAAGAAACAACCAAACTCTTGAAGAGACACTTTCAAAATGGATCATAGAGACTGACTGTACATGGATGGGCTTGCTTCCGGCAGACTTACTCATATTACGGGTAACTGCACGTTCCCATAGTTGTTGTCCTTATGAAATTTTCTATGGGAGACCCCTCCCACAGTGAGGCAGGTGTTAGCAGATTTGCCACAAGTAAGGGGGTGGGATTTCACAGCAGATGGAACAATTAGGTAAGGTAATAAATCAGGTAACTAAGTTTGTATAAAAAAGAATATCATTCCCCCTTGAGGAACAGATTCATGAATTTGTGCTCAGTGATCAGGTGTGGCTCAATGACTGGAAACACAATTCCTTGGCCTGACATCGGAAAGGTCCTTATACTGTTGTTTTAGCCACAATTCTGAAAGAGATGGGAATACCAGACCACCTAACCTGCCTCTTGAGAAATCTGGATGAAGGTCAGGAAGCAACAGTTAGAGTAGGACATGGAACAACAGACTGGTTCCAAAAAGGAAAAGGAGTATGCAAAGGCTGTATATTGTCACCCTGTTTATTTAACTTCTATGCAGAGTACATCATGAAAAATGCTGGGATGGAAGATACATGAGCTGGAATCAAGATTGCCGGTAGAAATATCAATAAACTTAGATATGCAGATGACACCACCATTATGGCTGAATGTGAAGAGGAACGGGTATGTCGGGGAACTTCTTGAGTTGCAGCAAGGGTGTGAAGGACCCTTTGGAAGTTCCAGAGGTTAGGTGTGGTTAGTCTCGAGATGCCTCAGCGGAAATGGGCCTCATGTCGCCTGGAATGGAGAGGCTCCTGGATATTCCCGAGTTTCAGCAGGTGCTCTCGAGTTACGACGGGGACTTCAGGGACCCGCTCTGGCGGCCGCAGGAAACGCCAGTCATCATGCGTGTTGCTAGGGGGCCTCTCGTGATTCCTCTCCCGTCGATGCCGGGGCCTAAGACCTTGTGTGGAGTCGGGGCCGGAAGCTGAGGATTCCTCTCCAGTGCTGACATGGATTTTGTGGTACTTCTCGAGTCTCCACAAGGGAGTCAGGCCTCGTCTCGAGTGGGGGCATGAGCGTGCCCTTTCCTCCCATGCTGTAGCAGCAGTGTCACGCTTCCCCATGCCTGGACCAAGGGATCTGTGGCTTTCCCTCGAGTCTTTCCCACTAGGCTTTCCAACAGGTCTGTCCCACGTGTGACGGTGGTGTGAGTCGATCCTCGGCATGAAGGCCAAGGCAGTGCAGGGAAAACAGGTTCCTGTGGAATGGACTGAGACATCTGGGTGAGTCTCGGAATGGTGGCACGACCCTGCAGTTCCTCTCCCCTTTCCTTTGGAGAGCGCCTCCTCTTGAGATGCGATGGGAATGCCGGGAATTCTTTCCCGACCAATCAGGGAAAGGATCGCTCATCTCGAGCTACGAGCCGGAAACGGAGCTCCTCTGGATGTGGCCGGGACACTCGTGCTTCCTCTTGAGTGGAGACGGGTATGTCGGGGAACTTCTTGAGTTGCAGCATGACTGTGAAAGACTCTTTGGAAGTTCCAGAGGTTAGGTGTTATTAGCCTCGAGACGCCTCAGGGAAATGGGCCTCATCTCGCCTGGAGGGGAGAACTTCCTGGATTTTCTCGAGTGTGGCAGGTGCTCTAGAATTACGACGGGGACCTCAGGAACCCTCTCCGGTGTCCTGAGGAAAGGCCAGGCTCCATGCGAGTTGTTCGATGGCCTCTTGGGATTCCTCTCCCGTTGATGCCGGGGTCTGAGACCTTGTACGGAGTCGGTGCCGGAACCTGAGGATTCCTCTCCAGTGCTGACATGGATCTTGGGGTACTACTGGAGTCTCCCGAGGGAAGTCAGTCCTCGTCTCGAGTGGGGGCATGCACGTGCGCTTTCCTCCCGAGCTGTAGCAGCAGTGTCACGCTTCCCTTCGCGTGAATCAAGGGATCTGTGGCTTTCCCTCGAGGCTTTCTCACGAGGCTTTCCCACAGGGCTGTCCCACGTACCACCATGGTGTGAGTTGATCCCCAGCTTGAAAGTCGAGGCAGTGCAGGGAAAACAGGATTTCCTGGAATTGACTGAGACATCTGGGGGACTCTGGGAATGGTGGCATGACAGGGAGTTCCTCTCGCCTTTCCTGTGGAGAGTGACTCCCGAGAATTCTTTCGCTATCACGCTGGGAAAGGATCCCTCCTCTCGAGCTATGAGTCGGAAACGGGCTCCTCTGGATGTGGGCGGACTCTCGTGCCTCCTCTCGAGTGGAGACGGGTATGTCGTGGAACTTCTTGAGTTGCAGCAAGGGTGTGAAGGACCCTTTGGAAATTCCAGAGCTTAGGTGTGATTAGCCTCGAGACGCCCCAGCGGAAATGGGCCCATCTCTCCTGGAAGGGACAACCACCTGGATTTTCTCAAGTTGCGGCAGGTGCTCTCGACCTATGACGGGGACCTCAGGGAACCGCTCTGTGGCCTGAGGAAATGCCAGTCCATGCGAGTTGCACGGTGGCCTCTCAGGTTTCCTCTCCCGTCGATGCCGGGCCTAAGACCTTGTTTGGAGTCGGTGCCAGAACCAGAGGATTCCTCTCCAGTGCTGACATGGATCTTGGGGTACTTCTGGAGTCTCCCCAGGGGAGTCAGTCCTCGTCTCGAGTGGGGGCATGCACGTGTGCTTTCCTCCCGAGCTGTAGCAGCAGTGTCGCGCTTCCCTTCGCGTGGATCAAGGGATCTGCGGCTTTCCCTCGAGGCTTTCCCACGAGGCCCACGAGGCTTTGCCACAGGGCTGTCCCACGTGCCACAGTGGTGTGAGTCGATCCTCGGCTTGAAAGTCGAGTCAGAGCGGGGAAACAGGTTCCCTGGAATGGACTGAGACATCTGGGGACTCGGAGAATGGTGGCATGTCCCTGGAGTTCCTCTCGCCTTTCCTGTGAAGAGCGCCTCCTCTTGAGATGGGACGGGAACGCCGGGAATTCTTTCCCGACCTCCCAGGGAAAGGATCCCTCCTCTCGAGCTATGAGGCGGAAACGGGGCTCCTCTGGATGTGGGCGGAACTATCGTGCTTCCTCTTAGTGGAGACGGGTATGTCGGGGAACTTCTTGATTTGCAGCAAGGGTATGAAGGACCTTTGGAAGTTCCAGAGTTTAAGTGTGCTTAGCCTTGAGATGTGTCAGCGGAAATAGGCTTCATTTTGCCTGGAGGGGAGAACATCCTTGATTTTCTCGAGTCAGGTGCTCTCGACTTACGACGGGGACCGCAGGGACCCTCTGGTGGCCTCAGGAAAGGCCAGTCAAGATCCAAGACAGCACTGGAGAGGGAGAGACATCACGAGAGGCTCCGAGCAACTCGCATGGTGACTGGCCTTTCCTGAGGACACCAAAGCGGGTCCCTGAGGTCCCCGTCGTAAGTTGAGAGCACCTGGCGCAACTCGAGAAAATCCAGGAGGTTCCCCTCCAGGCGAGATGAGACCCATTTGCGCTGAGGCATCTCGAGGTTAATCACACCTAACCTCTGGAACTTCCAAAGGGCCCTTCACACCCTTGCTGCAACTCAAGAAGTTCCCCGACATACCCGTTTCCACTCGAAAGGAAGCACGAGAGTCCCGCCCACAACCAGAAGAGCCCCGTTTCAGCCTCATAGCTCGAGAGGAGGGATCCTTTCCCTGCGTGCTAGGGAAAGAATTTCCGGCGTTCCCGTCGCATCTCAAGAAGAGGCGCTCTCCACAGGAAAGGCGAGAGGAACTCAGGGTCGTGCCACCATTCCCAGAGCCCCCAGATGTCTCAGTCGATTCCAGGGAAACCTCTTTTCCCCCGCAATGCCTCGACTTTCAAGCCGAGGATCGACTCAGACCTCGTGGCACGTGGGACAGCCCTGTGAAAAGCCTAGTGGGAAAGCCTTTTGGGAAAGCCTACAGAGAAAGCCACAGATCCCTGGATCCACGCAAAGGGAAGCGTGACACTGCTGCTATAGCTCGGGAGGAAAGCGCACGGGCACGCCACACTCGCGACGAGGACTGACTCCCCTGGGAGACTCCAGAAGTACCCCAAGATCCATGTCAGAACTGGAGAGGAATCCTCAGGTTCCGGCACCGACTCCACACAAGGTCTCAGGCCCCGGCATAGACGGAGAGGAATCGCTAGAGGCGCACGAGCAACTCGCATGGGGACGGGCCTTTCCTGAGGGCACTAGAGCGGGTCCCTGAGGTCCCCGTCGTAAGCCGAGAGCACCTGCGGCAACTCGAGAAAATCCAGGAGGTTATCCCCTCCAAGCGAGATGAGGCCCATTTCCGCTGAGGAGTCTCGAGGCTTATCACCCCTAATCTCTGGAACTTTCAAAGGGTCCTTCACACCCTTGCTGCAACTCAAGAAGTTCCCCGACATACCCGTCTCCACTCGAGAGGAAGCTCGAGAGTCCCGCCCTCATCCTTAGGAGCCCCTTTTCCGCTTCCTAGCTCGAGAGGAGGGATCCTTTCCCTGCGTGGTCGGGAAAGAATTCCCGGCGTTCCCGTCGCATCTCAAGAGGAGGCGCTCTCCACAGGAAAGGCCAGAGGAACTCCAGGTCATGCCACCACTCCCAGAGTCCCCCAGATGTCTCAGTCCATTCCAGGGAAACCTGTTTCCCTGGACTGCCTCGACTTAAAGCCGAGGATCGACTCACACAACGGTGGCACGTGGGACAGCCCTGCAGGAAAGCCTCGTGGGAAAGCCTCGTGGGAAAGCCGAGGAATGCCACAGATCCCTTGTTCCCCGCGAAGGGAAGCGTGACACTGCTGCTACAGCTCGGGAGGAAAGCGCACGTGCATGCCCCACTCGAGACGAGGACTGACTCCCCTGGGGAGATTCCAGAAGTACCCTAAGATCCATGTCAGCACTGGAGAGGAATCCTCAGGTTCCGGAACTGTATCCAGACAAGGTCTCAGGCCCCAGCATCGACTGGAGAGGAATCCCGAGAGGCCCCGGAGCAACTCGCATGGGGACTGGCCTTTCCTGAGGCCAGCAGAGCGGGTCCCTGAGGTCCCGTCGTAAGTCAAGAGCACCTGCAGCAAATCGAGAAAATCCAGGAGGTTCTCCCCTCCAGGCGAGATGAGGCCCATTTCCGCTGAGGCGTCTCGAGGCTATTCGCACTTAACCTCTGGAAGGTCCAAAGGGTCCTTCACACCCTTGCTGCAACTCAAGAAGTTCCCCGACATACCCGTCTCCACTCGAGAGGAAGCACTAGAGTCCCGCCACATCCAGAGGAGCCCGTTTCCCCCTGCTAGCTCGAGAGAAGTGATCCTTTCCCTGAGTGGTCGGGAAAGAATTCCCGGCGTTCCCGTCGCATGCCAAGTGGATGCGCTCTCCACAAGAAAGGCGAGAGGAACTCCAGGGTCGTGTCACCATTCCCAGAGACCCCAGATGTCTCAGTCCATTCCAGGGATACCTGTATTCCCTGCACTGCCTCGACTTTCAAGCCGAGGATCGACTCACACCACGGTGGCACGTGGCCAGCCCTGTGGGAAAGCCTCGTGGGAAAGCCTCGAAGGGAAATCCACAAATCCTTTGATCCACGCGAAGGGAAGCGTGACACTGCTGCTACAGCTCGGGAGGAACGAGCACGTGCATGCCCCCACTCGAGACGAGGACTGACTCCCCTGGGGAGACTCCAGAAGTACCCCAAGATCCATGTCAGCACTGGAGAGGAATCCTCAGGTTCCGGCACCGACTCCACACAAGGTCTTAGGCCCGGCATCGACGGAGAGGAATCCCGAGTGGCCCCCGAGCAACTTGCATGGGGACTGGCCTTTCCTGAGGCCACCAGAGCGGGTCCCTGAGGTCCCCGTCGTTAGTCGAGAGCACCTGCCGTCACTCGAGAAAATCCAGGAGGTTCTCCCCTCCAAGCGAGATGAGGCCCATTTCCGCTGAGGCGTCTCGAGAGTAATCACACCTAACCTCTTGAACTTCCAAAGGGTCCTTCACACCCTTGCTGCAACTCAAGAAGTTCCCCGACATTCCCGTCTCCACTCGAGATGAAGCACGAGAGTCTCGCCCACATCCAGAGGAGCCCCGTTTCCGCCTCCTAGCTCGAGAGGAGGGATCCTTTCCCTGCGTGGTCGGCAAAGAATTCCCGGCGTTCCCATCTCATCTCAAGAGGAGGCGCGCTCCTCAGGAAAGGCGAGAGGAACTCCAGGGTCGTGCCACCATTCCCAGAGTCCCCCAGATGTCTCAGTCCAATCCAGGGAAACCTGTTTTCCCTGCACTGCCTCGACATTCAAGCTGAGGATCGACTCACACCACGGAGGCAAGTGGGACAGCCCTGTGGAAAAGCCTCGCGGGATAGCCTAGTGGGAAAGCCTCGAGGGAAAGCCACAGATCCCTTGATCCACGCGAAGGGAAGCTTGACACTGCTTCTACAGCTCGGGAGGAAAGCGCACGTGCATGCCCCCACTCGAGACGAGGACTGACTCCCCTGGGGAGACTCCAGAAGTACCCCAAGATCCATGTCAGCACTGGAGAGGAATCCTCAGGTTCCGGCACCGACCACCACACATGGTCTTGTGCCCCGTCATCGATGGGAGAATATCCGGAGACACCCCCGAGCAACTCGCATGGGGACTGGACTTTCCTGAGGCCACCAGACCGGGTCCCTGAGGTCCCCGTCATAACTCGAAAGCACCTGCCGAAACTCGAGAGAATCCAGGAGGTTCTCCCGTCCAGGCGAGATGATGCCCATTTCCGTTGAGGCATCTCGAGGCTAATCACACCTAACCTCTGGAACTTCCAGAGGGTCCTTCACACCCTTGCTGCACCTCAAGAAGTTCCCCGACATACTCGTCTCCACTCGAGAGAAAGCACGAGAATCCCGTCCACATCCAGAGGAGCCCCTTTCCGCCTCATAGCTCGAAAGGAGGGATCCTTTCCCTGCGTGGTCGGGACAGAATTCCCGGCGTTCCCGTCGCATCTCAAGAGGAGGCGCTCTCCACAGGAAAGGCCAGAGGAACTCCAGGTCATGCCACCACTCCCAGAGTCCCCCAGATGTCTCAGTCCATTCCAGGGAAACCTGTTTCCCTGGACTGCCTCGACTTAAAGCCGAGGATCGACTCACACAACGGTGGCACGTGGACAGCCCTGCAGGAAAGCCTCGTGGGAAAGCCTGTGGGAAAGCCTCGAGGGAATGCCACAGATCCCTTGTTCCCCGCGAAGGGAAGCGTGACACTGCTGCTACAGCTCGGGAGGAAAGCGCACGTGCATGCCCCCCACTCGAGACGAGGACTGACTCCCCTGGGGAGATTCCAGAAGTACCTAAGATCCATGTCAGCACTGGAGAGGAATCCTCAGGTTCCGGAACTGTATCCAGACAAGGTCTCAGGCCCCAGCATCGACTGGAGAGGAATCCCGAGAGGCCCCGGAGCAACTCGCATGGGGACTGGCCTTTCCTGAGGCCAGCAGAGCGGGTCCCTGAGGTCCCGTCGTAAGTCAAGAGCACCTGCAGCAAATCGAGAAAATCCAGGAGGTTCTCCCCTCCAGGCGAGATGAGGCCCATTTCCGCTGAGGCGTCTCGAGGCTATTCACACTTAACCTCTGGAAGGTCCAAAGGGTCCTTCACACCCTTGCTGCAACTCAAGAAGTTCCCCGACATACCCGTCTCCACTCGAGAGGAAGCACTAGAGTCCCGCCCACATCCAGAGGAGCCCCGTTTCCCCGCTAGCTCGAGAGAAGTGATCCTTTCCCTGAGTGGTCGGGAAAGAATTCCCGGCGTTCCCGTCGCATGCCAAGTG
>NW_017196856.1:0-8332 GCF_001704415.2 Capra hircus
CTGACTCTGCAATTGAGGCCCTCAGAGCAAGCCTGCAGCTCTGATGGAGAAGAAAAAAGTTGCTGCAAAGAGAGGCCTGAAAACACACTCTCTGTGGATGACTTTCCTTCCTCTAAGGAAGATAGTTTTCCCAGTCTCCTGCTTCCTGAATGTCACACAGCTGGAATGCGCTTGCTTGGAGGTCGTGATTCAGTGGCAATGACCCCTGAGGCCCTTTGCCCAGGGAGGGCTCCCACACTCACAGGCAAATCAAAGCAACTTCCAAGTGAGTCAGCTCTTCACATCAAATGGCCACAGTATTGGAGTTTCAGGTTCAGTATTAGTCCTTCCAATGTATATTCAGACCTGATTTCCTTTAGGATGGAGTGGTTGCGTCTCCTTGTAGTCTAAGCGACCTACAAGCATCTTCTCCAACACCACAGTTCAAAAGCATCCAATTTTCAGCTGTCACTTTCTTTATAGTACATCTTTCATATCCATCCATGACATATGGAAAAACCATAGCCTTGACTGGATGGATCTTTGTTGGCAAAGCAACGTCTCGGCTTTTTAATATGCTGTCTAGTTTGGTCATCACTTTTCTTCCAAGTCATAAATATGTTTTAAGTTCATGGAGGCAGCCATCACCTGCAGTGATTTCCAAGCCCCCCAAAATAGTCTGCTGCTGTTTCCAATGTTTTCCCATCTATTTGCCATGAAGTGATGAGACTGGATGCAATGATTTTAGTTTTCTGAATGCTGAGCTTTAAGCTAACTTTTTCACTCTCCTCTTTCACTTTCATCAGGAGACTCTTTAGTTCTTATACACTTTCTGCCATAAGGGTGGTGTCGTCTGCATATCTGAGATTCTTGATATTTCTCCCAGCAATCTGGATTCCAGCGTGTGCTTCCTCCAGCCCAGTGTTTCTCATGATGTACTCTGCATATAAGTTAAATAAGCAGGCTGACAATATACAGCCTTGACATATTCCTTTTCCTATTTAGAACCAGTCTGTTGTTCCATGTCCAGTTCGAACTGTTTCTTCCTGACCTGCATACAGGTTTCTCAAGAGACAGGTCAGGTGGTCTGGTATTCCCATCTCTTTCAGAATTTTTCCCAGTTTATTGTGATCCACACAGTCAAAGGCTTTGGCATAGTCAATAAAGCAGAAATAGATGTCTTTTTTTCTGGAACTCTCTTGCTTTTTCAATGATCCAGTGGATGTTGGCAGTTTGATCTCTGGTTTCTCTGCATTTTTTTAAATCCCTCTTGAACATTTGGAAGTTCACAGTTCATGTGAACTTGGAGAATTTTGAGCATTACTTTACTAGTGTGTGAGATGAGTGCAATTGTGCAGCAGCTTGAATATTCTTTGTCATTGCCTTTCTTTGGGATTGGAATGAAAACTGACCTAATGACTAGGTGTTTTCAATTGCATATGCTGAAAGAACTGGCTGTGCAGTTTTGAAGAAAAAAAAATCATTTTAACCCATTTTCTCTGAAGTGCAAGGCATATCATGGCCATCCCTGAATCATAAAGTCACCTTTTCTTTATGTAGTCATAGTTTCATGCCTAAATTATAGGCCAACTCATGCTCAAATGGACTCTGATGTCAGGGGCAGATCAACTAATAAAAAGCTTGGATTGTCCCTCTGGAGGAAAGTGAGATCTTGGTCCCAAGAAGAATCTGAAGGGTTAAGGGAACTTGCAAGAGTGGGGAAAGCTTAGTCCATCCTACATGTACCAAAATCTTAAATAAGGCTTATTTACTTTACCGAAGTAAAAAAACAGATGATGAAAACAATTATAAATCAATGAAAGGTAAAGAAACTCATAGTCTGTTATCAAAAATTGCATTCTAAGAAAACTTTGTGCTCTTAACCTAGAGAGGAGACTAAATTCCATCTGGTACCAGCTTACCAGAAGACAAACAAACAAACAAACAAACAAATTATCGGTAAGCTTAAAAAAAGTATATTCCATATATCTTGAAGTAGCAGTATTTCTGCAAAGGCATCAGTGTGAAACCATAGAGGACATGGTTAAAACCTGATTAAATAGAAATTGACAATGTAATCTGGTCACTGCTGCGACTTGAAATGCTTTAATATGATAACTGGAATTATAACTGACAGCATTTGACCAGGACATATCAGATTTTCACGGATGTCACATAATTTCTAGGATATCTATATTAGGAACTGAAGGAATCTTTGAACCTAGGAAAGAAAACAACAGTCTCAAAGGCCCTTGCTGAATCATCTATCAGCAAGGAATGTCTTTGCAAGGATCGCAAAGTGAAGGGAAAATACACCGACCTGCCTCTGCAACTTCGGTCCTCTGAGCAGATCTGGAGGTCTCCCTTTGTATAAGCTAACCTGTTCCTTCCAAATAGAGGTTTGCAACACAAAACAAGTGGCCGCCTATTCTTCCCCGAAGGAGGCTCTCTTTCCCCACATCCTGCGAACTCCCTTTCCCAGCCTCCTGGAAAAGCGCTTCTTGCAGTTCCTTTCAGAAAATCCTATGGACGGAGAAGCCTGGTAGGCTGCAGTCCGTGGGGTCGCTGAGGGTCGGACACGACTGAGCGACTGCACTTTCATTTTCACTTTCATGCATTGGAGAAGGCAATGGCAACCCACTTACTGTTCTTGCCTGGAGAATCCCAGGGACGGGGGAGCCTAGTGGGCTACCGTCTATGGCGTCGCACAGAGTTGAACACGACTGAAGCAACTTAACAGCAGCAGCAGCAGCAGTTCCTTTCTTAGGGGCAGTTATCCCTGAGATTGGGACCTGGAAAGGCAGAGCCACCTCCACACACACGTCTTTTTTGTCCCCTTTCCTCTGGAGGAGAGCTCTAGTGAGCCTAGGTCTGTCAGGAAAATTCTTGGCTTTGACGGATCACACCCGGTGTGTGAACCTGCATACCTGACCTAGGGGCCACAGGGCACCTGTTTTGCTCGAGTGGGTCCTGGAGGGGTGCAGCATAGCAAGAGCTTAAAAATCCATCCAATTTGTCTTTTTTTTTTTTACCTCAGAGAGAACGAGTTTGCTCCACCTCCACCCTTTGGCAGTGTGGAGGGAAGAGGGCACCACCCTCTCCCAAAGGGGACATAGGGCCTACCAGGAGAGAAAGGCCCCTTGAGGAGCTGAGCCCAGGTAGGCAGCCAGTGATGTCAAGCACACTCCCGCTGCTTGCTTCTTCATGGGCACTCCCACGATCTGCTAGGAATGTCTTTGCAAGGATCTCAAAGGGAAGGGAAGATACATGGCCCTGTCTCTGGAACTTCAGTCCTCTGAGCAGATCTGGAGGTCTTGAGTTGTATAAGCAAACCTGTTCCTTCCAAATAGAGGCTTGCAAACACACCCCCGGTGGTTGCCTCTTCTTCCCCGAAGAAGTCTTTCTTTCCCCACATGCTGCGAACTCCCTGTCCCAACCTCCAAGAATAGCGCTTCTTGCCATTCCTTTCTTAGAGGCAGTTATCTCTGAGCCTGGGGCCGTAGGGAGTAGCCCCACACTCACAGGGAAAGGCAAAGACTCCTCCATACATCTCCTCTATCCCCTTTGCTCCGGAGGAGAGCTCTAGTGAGCCTAGGTCTTTCAGGAAAATTCTTGGCTTGGACAGGATCTCACCCTGTTTGTGAACCTGCATACCCAACCAGGGGCCACAGAGCACCTGTTTCAGTAAAGTGGGCCCTGAAAGGGTGCAGCCTAGCAAGAGCTTGAAAATCCATTCAATTGCTGTTTTTGTACCTCTGACAGAGCGAGCTTGGCTCCACCCTTTGGCAGTGAGGAGAAAAGAGGCATGACACCCTCCCCAAGGGGACATGGGGCCTACTTCGAGAGGAAGCTGCAACTCGAGAAAATCCAGGAGGTTCTCCCCTCCAGGCGAGATGAGGCCCATTTCCGCTGAGGCGTCTCGAGGCTAACCACAACTAACCTCTGGAACTTCGAAAGGGTCCTTCACACCCTTGCTGCAAGTCAAGAAGTTCTCCGACATACCCATCTCCACTCGAGAGGAAGGACGAGGGTCCCACCCACATCCAGCGGAGCCCCGTTTCCGCCTCGTAGCTCGAGAAGAGGGATCCTTTCCCTTCATCGTCGGGAAAGAATTCCCGGGCTTCCCGTCGCATCTCAAGAGGAGGCACTCTCCACAGGAAAGGCGAGAGGAACTCCAGGGCCTTGCCAGCATTCCAAGAGTCCCCCAGATGTCTCCGTCCATTCCAGAAGAACCTGCTTTCCCTTCACTGCCTCGACGTTCACGGCCGAGGATAGACTCACACCACCGTGACATGTGGGACAGCCCTGTTCGAAAGGCCTCATGGGAAAGCCTTGATGCAAAGCGACTGATCCCTTGAACCACATGTCGGCACGCGTGACACTGCTGCTACAGCTTGTGAGGAAATCGCAGGTGCATGCCCCCACACGAGATGAGGACTGACTCCCCTGGTGAGACTCCAGAAGTATGGAAAGATTCATGTCAGCACTGGAGAGGCATCCTCAGGGTCTGGCCCGACTCCACACATGGTCTTAGGCACCGGCATCGATGGGAGAGGAATCCCTATAGGCCCCATGGTAACTCGCATGGGGACTGGCCTTTCCTGAGGCCACCAGAGCGAGTCCCTGAGGTCCCCGTCGTAACTCGAGAGCACCTACCACAACTCGGTAAAATCCAGGAGGTTCTCCCCTCCAGGCGAGATGAGGCCCATTTCCGCTGGAGGCGTCTCGAAGCTAATCACACCTAACCTCTGAACTTCCAAAGGGTCCTTCACACCCTTGCTGCAACTCAAGAAGTTCCCCACATACCCGTCTCCACTCGAGAGGAAGCACGAGAGTCCCGCCCACATCCAGAGGAGACCCTTTTCTCCCTCATAGCTCGAGACGAGGGATCCTTTCACTGTGTGTCGGGAAAGAATTCCTGGGTGTTCCCGTCGCATCTCCAGAGGAGGCGCTCTCCACAGGAAAGGCGAGAGGAACTCCAGGGTCGTGCCACCATTCCCAGAGTCCCCCAGATATCTCAGTCCATTCCAGGGAAACCTGTTTTCCCTGCACTGCCTCGACTTTCAAGCCGAGGATCGACACACACCACGGTGGCACGTGGGACAGCCCTGTGGGAAAGCCTCGTGGGAAAACCTCGTGGAAATCCTCGAGGGAAAGCCACAGATCCCTTGATCCACACCAAGGGAAGCGTGACACTGCTGCTACAGCTCCGGAGGAAAGCGCACGTGCATGCCACCACTGGAGACGAGGACTGACTTCCCTGGGGCAGACTCCAGAAGTCCCTCAAGATCCTTGTCAGCACTGGAGAGGAATCCTGAGGTTCCGGCACCATCTCCACACAATGTCTTAGGCCCTGGCATCGACGGGGAGAGGAATCCTGAGAGGCCCCGAGCAATTCGCATGGGGACTGGTCTTTCCTGAGGTCACCAGAGCAGGTCCCTGAGGTCCCGGTCGTAAGTTGTGAGCACCTGACTCTGGAGAAAATCCAGGAGGTTCTCCCCTCCAGGCGAGATGAGGCCCATTTTCCGCTCGAGGCGTCTTGGGGCTAATCACACCTAACATCTGGAACTTCCAAAGCGTCGTTCACACCCTCGCTGCAACTCAAGAAGTTCCCCGACATACCCGTCTCCACTCGAGAGGAAGCACAGGAGTCCTGCCCACATCCAGATGAGCCCCGTTTCCGCCTCATAGCTCGAGAGGTGGGATGCTTTCGCTGCGTGGTTGGGAAAGAATTCCCGGCGTTCCCGTCGCATCTCAAGAGGAGGCGCTCTCCTCAGGAAAGGCGAGAGGAACTCCAGCGTCGTGCCACCATTCCCACAGTCCCCCAGATGTCTCAGTCCATTCCAGGGAAAACTGTTTTCCCTGCACTGCCTCGACTTTCAAGCCGAGGATCGACTCTCACCACGGTGGCACGTGGGACAGCCCTGTGGGAAAGCCTCGTGGGAAAGCATCGAGGGAAAGCCACTGCTCCCTTGATCCACGTGAAGGGAAGCGTAACACTCCTGCAGGAGCTCGGGAGGAAAGCGCACGTTCCTGCCCCCACTCGAGTCGAGGTCTGACTCCCCTGGGGAGACTCCAGAAGTACCCCAAGATCCATGTCAGCACTGGAGAGGAATCCTCAGGTTCCGGCATCGACTCCACACAAGGTCTTAGGCCCCGGCATTGACGGGAGAGGAATCCCGAAAGGCTCTCTTGCAACTCCCATGGGCACTGGCCTTTCCTGAGGCCACCAGAGCGGGTCCCTGAGGTCCCTGTCGTAACTCGAGAGACCTGCCCAACTCTAGAAAATCCAGGAGGTTCTCCCCTCCAGGCGAGATGAGGCCCATTTCCTCGGAGGCATCTGGAGGCTCATCACACCTAAACTCTGGAAATTCAAAAGGGTCCTTGCTGCAACTCAAGAAGTTCCCCGACATACCCGTCTCCACTCGAGAGGAAGCACGAGGGTCCCGCCCACATCCAGAGGAGACGCCGTTTTGGTATCGAAGCTCGACATGAGGGATCCTTTCCCTGCTTGGTCAGGAAATAATACCCGCCATTCCGCTCGCATTTCAAGGGGAAGCGCTCTCCACAGGAAAGGCGAGAGGAACTCCAGGGTCGTGCCACCATTCACAGAGTCGCCCAGATGTCTCAGTCCATTCCAGAGTAAACTGTTTTTCCTGCACTGCCTCGAATTTCACGGCGAGGATCGACTCACACCACGGTGGCACGTGGGATAGCCCTGTCGGAAAGCCTCGTGGGAAATCCTCTTGGGAAAGCCTCGAGGGAAAGCCACAGATCCCTTGATCCACGGGAAGGGAAGCGTGACACTGCTGCTACATCTCGGGAGGAAAGCGCACGTGCATGCCCCACTCGAGACAAGGACTCACTCCCCTGGGGAGACTCCAGAAGTACCCCCAAGATCCATGTCAGCACTGGAGAGGAATCCTCAGGTTCTGGCACCATCTCCACACAAGGTCTTAGGCCTCGGCATCGACGGGAGAGGAATCCCGAGAGGACCCCGAGCAATTCGCATGGGACTGGTCTTTCCTGAGGCCACCAGAGCAGGTCCCTGAGGTCCCGGTCGTAAGTTGTGAGCACCTGCCTCAACTGGAGAAAATCCAGGTGGTTCTTCCCTCCAGGCGAGATGAGGCCCATTTCCGCTGAGCCATATCCAGGCTAATCACACCTAACATGTGGAACTTCCAAAAGTTCCTTCACACCCTTGCTGCAACTCAAGAAACTCCTCGACATACCCGTCTCCAGAGGAGAGGAAGCACGAGAGTCCCGCCCACATACAGAGGAGCACCGATTCCGCCTCCTAGTTCGAGAGGAGGGATCCTTTCCTGCGTGGTCGGGAAAGAATTCCCGGCGTTCCCATCGCATCTCAAGAGGAGGCGCTCTCCACAGGAAAGGCGAGAGAAATCCAGGTTCGTGCCACCATTCCCAGAGTCACCCAGATGTCTCTGTCCATTCCAGGGAAAACTGTTTTCCCTGCAATGCCTCGACTTTCAAGCCGAGGATCGACTCACACCACGGTGGCACGTGGGACAGCCTGTGGGAAAAGGCTCGTGGGAAAGCCTCGAGGGAAAGCCACTGATCCCTCGATCCACGCGAAGAGAGAAGCGTATCACTGCTGCTAGAGCTCGGGAGGAAAGCGCACGTGCCTGCCCTCACTCGAGTCGATGTCTGACTCCCCTGGGGAGACTCCAGAAGTACCCCAAGATCCATGTCACACTGGAGAGGAATCCTCAGGTTCCGGCACCGACTCCACACAAGGTCTTAGACCCCGGCATCGATGGGGCAGGTATCCCGAGAGGGCCCCGAGCAACTCGCATGGGGGAATGGCCTTCCCTGAGGCCACCAGTGCGGGTCCCTGAGGTCCCCGTCGTATGTCGAAGCACCTGCCACAACTCGAGAAAAATCCAGGAGGTTTCTCCCTTCCAGGCGAGATGAGGCCCATTTCCGCTGAGGCGTCTCGAAGCTAATCAACCTAACCTCTGGAACTTCCAAAGGGTCCAACACGCTTTTGCTGCAACTCAAGAAGTTCCCCGACATACCGTCTCCCACTGCGAGAGGAAGCACGAGAAGTCCGCCCACATCCAGAGGACCCCTTTTTTCCCCTCATAGCTCGAGAAGAGGGGATCCTTTCACTGTGTGTCGGGAAAGAAAATTCCTGGGGGTTTCCCCGTCGCCATCTCCAGAGAGGCGCCTCCACAGGAAAATTGCGAGAGAACTCCAGGGTGGTGCCACCATTCCCAGAGTCCCCCCCCCAGGTATCTCCAGTCCATTCCAGGGAAACCTGTTTACCCCTGCAGTGCTCGACTTTCAAAGCTGAGGATCGACTCACACACGGTGGCACGTGGCAGCCCTGTGG
>NW_017196857.1:0-8332 GCF_001704415.2 Capra hircus
AACACACAGGTAAAGGATCACTCCTCTCGAGCTATGAGGCGGAAACGGTGCGCCTCTGGATGTGGGCGGGACTCCCGTGCTTCGTCTCGAGTGGAGACGGTATGTCGGGGAACTTCTTGAGTTGCAGCAATGGTGGGAAGGACCTTTTGGAAGTTCCAGATGTTAGATGTGATTAGCCTCGAGACGCCTCAGCGGAAATGGGCCTCATCTCGCCTGGAGGTGTGAACCTCCTGGATTTTGTCAAGTTGCGGCAGGTGCTCTCGACTTTCGAGAGGGACCTCAGGGACCCGCTCAGGTGGCCTTAGGAAAGACCAGTCCCCATGCGAGTTGCATGGGGGCCTCTCGGGTTCCTCTCCGTCGATGCCGGGGCCTAAGACCTTATGTGCAGTCCGGGCCGGAAGCTGATGATTCCTCTCAGTGCTGACATGGATCTTTGGTTGCTTCTGGAGTCTCCCCAGGGGAGTCAGTCCTCGGCTCGAGTGGGGGCATGCAAAGTGTGCTTTCCTCCCGAGCTGTAGCAGCAGTGGCACGCTTCCCATCGCGTGGATCAAGGGATCTGTGGCTTTCCATTGAGGCTTTCCCACGAGGCTTTCAAAGGAGGCTTTCCCACAGGGCTGTCCCAAGTGCCACCATGGTGTGAGTCGATCCTCGGCTTGAAGTCGAGGCAGTGCAGGGAAAACAGGTTTCCCTGGAATGGACTGAGACATCTGGGTGACTCAGGGCAAGGATCACGCCTCTCCAGCTATAAGGCGGAAACGGGGCTCCTCTGGATGTGGGCAGGACGCTCGTGCTTCCTCTCGATTGGAGACGGGTATGTAGGGGAAGTTCTTGAGTTGCAGCAATGGTGTGAAGGACCCTTTGGAAGTTCCAGAGTTTAGGTGTGATTAGCCTCGAGACGCCTCAGCGGAAATGGGCCTCATCTCGCCTGGAGGGGAGAACCTCCTGGATTTTCTCGAGTTGTGGCAGGTGCTCTCGACTTACGACGGGGACCTCAGGGACCCGCTCTGGTGGCCTCAGAAAGGCCAGTCCCCATGCGAGTTGCTCTGGGGACTCTCGGATTCCTCTCCCGTCGATGCCAGGGCCTAAGACCTTGTGTAGAGTTGGTGCCGGAACCTGAGGATTCATCTGCAGTGCTGACATGTAACTTGGGTACTTCTGGAGTCTCCTCAGGGGAGTCAGTCCTCGTCTCGAGTTGGGGCATGCACGTGCGCTTTCCTCCCAAGCTGTATCAGCAGTGTCATGCTTCCCGACGAGAGGATTAAGGGATCAGTGGCTTTCCCTCGAGGCTTTCCCACGAGGCTTTCCCACAGGGCTGTCCACGTGCCACCGTGGTGTGAGTCGATCCTCGGCTTGAAAGTCGAAGCAGTGCAGTGAAAACAGGTTTCCCTTGAATGGACTGAGACATGTGTGGGACTCTGGGAATGGTCGCACGACCCTGCAGTTCCTCTCGCCTTTCCTGTGGAGAGCGCCTCGTCTTGAGATGCGACGGAAACGCCGGGAATTCTTTCCCGACCACGCAGGGAAAGGATCCCTCCTCTCGAGCTAGGAGGCGGAATCGTGGCTTCTCGTGATGTGGGCGATACTCTTGTGCTTCCTCTCGAGTAGAGACGGGTATGTCCGATAACTTCTTGAGTTGCAGCAAGGGTGTGAAGGACCCTTTGGAAGTTCCAGAGGTTAGGTGTGATTAGCCACGAGACGCCTCAGAGGAAATGGGACTAAGCTCGCCTGGAGAGGAGAACCTCCTGGATTTTACCCAGTTGCGGCAGGTGCTCTCGAGTTACGACGGGTCCTCAGGGACCCCTCTGGTGGCCTCAGGAAAGGCCAGTCCCCATGCGAGTTACCAGGGGGCCTCTAGGGATTCCTCTCCCATCGATGCCGGTGCCTAAGACCTTGTGTGGAGTCGGGGCCAGACCCTGAGGATGCCTCTCCAGTGCTGACATGAATCTTTCCGTACTTCTGGAGTCTCACCAGGGAAGTCAGTCCTCTTCTCGTGAGGGCATGCAGCTGCCATTTCCTCGCGAGCTGCAACAGCAGTGTCACGCTTGCCGACGTGTGGATCAAGGGATCTGTCGCTTTCCATTGAGGCTTTCCACGAGGCTTTCTAACAGGGCTGTTCCACGTGCCTCGGTGGTGTGAGTCGATCCTCGGCGTGAACGTCGAGGCAGTGCAGGGAAAACAGGTTCTTCTGGAATGAACTTAGACATCTGGGGGACTCTTGGAATGCTGGCAAGGCCCTGGAGTTCCTCTCGTCTTTCCTGTTGAGAGCGCCTCCTCTTGAGATGCGACGGAAAGGCCGGGAATTCTTCCCGACGACGAAGGGAAAGGATCCCTCTTCTTGAGCTACGAGGCGGAAACGGGGCTCTGCTGGATGTGGGCGGGACCCTCGTCCTTCCTCTCGAGTGGAGATGGGTATGTCGGAGAACTTCTTGACTTGCAGCAAGGGTGTGAAGGACCCTTTCGAAGTTCCAGAGGTTAGGTGTGATTAGCCTCGAGACGCCTCAGCGGAAATGGGCCTCATCTCGCCTGGAGGGGAGAACCTCCTGGATTTTCTCTAGTTGCGGCAGGTGCTCTCGAGTTACGACGGAGACCTCAGGGACCCGCTCTGGTGACCTCAGGAAAGGCCAGTCCCCATGCGAGGTGCTAGGGGGCCTCTCAGGATTCCTCTCCGTCGATGCCGGGGGCCTAAGACCTTGTGTGGAGTCGGGACCAGAACCTGAGGATTCCTCTCCTGTGCTGACATGGATCTTGGCGTACTTCTGGAGTCTCCCAAGTGGCGTCAGTCCTCGGCTCGAGTGGAGTCATGCACGTGCGCTTTCTCCTGAGCGGTAGCAGCAGTGTCACGCTTCCCTTCTCGTGGATCAAGGAATCTGTGGCTTTCCCTGGAGTCTTTCCCATGAGGCTTTCCCACAGGGCTATTCCACTTGCCATCATGGTGTGAGTCGATCCTCGGCGTGAAAGTCGAACCAGTGCAGAGAAAACAGAACCTCCTTCCCCACAGTAGGGGTACACTGTCCCTTGGGCGGGTATCTCCAGGGCACTCGCGTGGGGTTTGCCCGGAGGTGCGGGCCTCAGCTCCACGTGAGAAAAGCCCCAAATGGCATTAGCTGCCAGTCCAGACGCTGGCCCTCAGGTCTCTGCCGGAGCCTTGGGCTCAGGCAACTCAAAGCCCTCGGGGTGGCACTCTGTGACTGCTGTAGGAAAAGGACGCCAAGAGCCCACGGAGGAGTTGGGGAGGGCATGGGGGAAACGGTGGCGAGGACAGCGAGGGATCTAGGTGAGGCGCTGAGAGAGCGTCTGGTGTCCCGGAATGCCTCGGAGGAGCAGCGGGGACAGTCGAGGCCCAGGGACCTGTGGAATGTGAAAAGCGGGAATCCCAGAGCAAGGCAGGCTGGGAAAGGGGGCTTGGTGGCCAATTCAAAGGACCTTGGGCGTTTCCTGGGCGGTGAGCTCCCTTGGCACTGTGAGGGCCCCTGATTGATCCACCGGGGTTGATCCACCCCCGCTGCGAGGGAAGGCCACAAACCAAAGCGCGCGAACTGCCGCCCCCCCAACGGGGATCTTGGCGGTCAGGCTCAGCCGTGCCCGGGAAAAGCCACTCGCTCCACGGGACTCCGTCCAGGGTCTCTGCTTGGAAAGAGGCCAGGGCGACCCCCACCATCTACCCACCCAAACCTATTGACGTCAATGGTGGCGGAGACGCTCCGTTCTCCAGAGTCCTAAGCTGCTGGTCCCCGCCACTCGGCCAGCAGTCTGCAGCGTGCCCGTTGCCTCTCCCACCATGGCTTCATCCGGCTCCTCCAGCACCTCAAGCGGTACGTTTGCCCTCGTCCCTGTGGTCGGATCACATCTCAGGGGATTTGCGGGTGGCCTGGGCAAGGGCTCTCGGCCAATGTGTTGACCCCCTCCCACCCGAGAACGGCTGGGACCCATCGGCCAGGCCCGGGGTTCCGAGGCGTCAGGTGTGCCCAAATTCGGAGGCGTGGCATCGTTCGTTCATCTTGCTCCTTTGGCACACACATGGCTTCTCCGTTCTCTTTCTGGGAAGACAGTGTTTGTTTCAGGGGGCGTGCTGCGGGGGCGGGGGCCGGGGTTGCGGGGTGGTGGGAGCGGGTGCTGTGCTGGGAATGAGGCCCTTTATCCTCACATCTTCCTGTGGGAATGGGAGTCGGGGAGCTCTGTGGCCTTGCTGCCTTCAGTGGCTTCCTCTGCACAGGGCCTAGTGGCTTCTGCCTTTTGTCAGGCGTTACGGGGTTTGGGCTTCGCTTTGGTGGCCTTGGCCTTTGCCTTGGCCTGGCCTTGCCCTTGCCCTTGCCCTTGCCTTGGTCTTGGGCTTGGCCTTGCCCTGCCCTTGAAGTTGAACTTGACCTTGACTTGAACCTTGACCTTGACTTTGAACTTGAAATTGGCCTTGACCTTGACCTTGAACTTGAACTTGACCTTGACCTTTGAACTTTAACTTCAACTTGAACTTGAACTTGACCTTGAACTTGAACTTGACTTTGAACTTGAACTTGACTTGACTTGAACTTGACTTGAACTTGACCTTGACTTGACTTGACCTTGACTTGACTTGAACTTGACCTTGAGCTTGAACTTGACTTGACCTTGAACTTCAACTTGAACTTACCTTGACCTTGACTTGAACTTCAACTTGAACTTGACCTGACCTTGAACTTGAATTTGAACTTGACCTTGACCTTGAAGTTGACCGGAACTTGAACTTAAACTTCACCTTGATCTTGAGCTTGAACTTGAACTTGAACTTGACCTTGACCTTAAACTTGAACTTGACCTTGAACTTGAACTTGACCTTGACCTTGACCAACAACGGGAGACCTCGAGATTTGCTCAGAGCACCGGAGGTCCAGAAGCAGGCCCTGTATCTCCCCTTCCCTTTGTGATCATTGCAAAGACATTCCTAGCTGATAGCGGGAGTGCCCCTGAAGAAGCAAGCAGTGGGAGTGTGTTTGACACGACTGTGTGCCTTCCTGGCCTCAGCTCCACAAGGGGCCTTTCCTCTCGAAGTAGGCCCCATGTCCCCTTGGGGAGGGTGTCATGCCTCTTTTCTCCTCACTGCCAAAGGGTGGAGCCAAGCTCGCTCTGTCAGAGGTACAAAAACAGCAATTGAATGGGTTTTCAAGCTCTTGCTAGGCTGCACCCTTTCAGGGCCCACTTTACTGAAACAGGTGCTCTGTGGCCCCTGGTTGGGTATGCAGGTTCACAAACAGGGTGAGATCCTGTCCAAGCCAAGAATTTTCCTGAAAGACCTAGGCTCACTAGAGCTCTCCTCCAGAGCAAAGGGGATAGAGGAGATGTATGGAGGAGTCTTGCCTTTCCCTGTGAGTGTGGGGCTAGTCCCTACGGCCCCAAGCTCAGGGATAACTGCCTCTAAGAAAGGAATGGCAAGAAGCGCTATTCTTGGAGGTTGGGACAGGGAGTTCGCAGCATGTGGGGAAAGAAAGACTTCTTCGGGGAAGAAGAGGCAACACCGGGGGTGTGTTTGCAAGCCTCTATTTGGAAGGAACAGGTTTGCTTATACAACTCAAGACCTCCAGATCTGCTCAGAGGACTGAAGTTCCAGAGACAGGGCCATGTATCTCCCCTTCCCTTTGAGATCCTTGCAAAGACATTCCTAGCAGATCGTGGGAGTGCCCATGAAGAAGCAAGCAGCGGGAGTGTGCTTGACATCACTGGCTGCCTACCTGGGCTCAGCTCCTCAAGGGGCCTTTCTCTCCTGGTAGGCCCTATGTCCCTTTGGGAGAGGGTGGTGCCCTCTTCCTCCACACTGCCAAAGGGTGGAGGTGGAGCAAACTCGTTCTCTCCGAGGTTAAAAAAAAAGACAAATTGGATGGATTTTTAAGCTCTTGCTATGCTGCACCCCTCCAGGACCCACTCGAGCAAAACAGGTGCCCTGTGGCCCCTAGGTCGGGTATGCAGGTTCACACACCGGGTGTGATCCCGTCAAAGCAAGAATTTTCCTGACAGACCTAGGCTCACTAGAGCTCTCCTCCAGAGGAAAGGGGACAGAAAAGACGTGTGTGTGGAGGTGGCTCTGCCTTTCCAGGTCCCAATCTCAGGGATAACTGCCCCTAAGAAAGGAACTGCTGCTGCTGCTGCTGCTAAGTTGCTTCAGTCGTGTTCGACTCTGTGCGACGCCATAGACGGTAGCCCACTAGGCTCCCCCGTCCCTGGGATTCTCCAGGCAAGAACAGTAAGTGGGTTGCCATTGCCTTCTCCAATGCATGAAAGTGAAAATGAAAGTGCAGTCGCTCAGTCGTGTCCGACCCTCAGCGACCCACGGACTGCAGCCTACCAGGCTTCTCCGTCCATAGGATTTTCTGAAAGGAACTGCAAGACGCGCTTTTCCTGGAGGCTGGGAAAGGGAGTTCGCAGGATGTGGGGAAAGAGATCCTCCTTCGAGGAAGAATAGGCGGCCACTTGTTTTGTGTTGCAAACCTCTATTTGGAAGGAACAGGTTAGCTTATACAAAGGGAGACCTCCAGATCTGCTCAGAGGACCGAAGTTGCAGAGGCAGGTCGGTGTATTTTCCCTTCACTTTGCGATCCTTGCAAAGACATTCCTTGCTGATAGATATTCAGCAAGGGCCTTTGAGACTGTTGTTTTCTTTCCTAGGTTCAAAGATTCCTTCAGTTCCTAATATAGATATCCTAGAAATTATCTGACATCCGTGAAAATCTGATATGTCCTGGTCAAATGCTGTCAGTTATAATTCCAGTTATCATATTAAAGCATTTCAAGTCGCAGCAGTGACCAGATTACATTGTCAATTTCTATTTAATCAGGTTTTAACCATGTCTTCTATGATTTCACACTGATGCCTTTACAGAAATACTGCTACTTCAAGATATATGGAATATACATTTTTTAAGCTTACGATAATTTGTTTGTTTGTTTGTTTGTCTTCTGGTAAGCTGGTACCAGATGGAATTTAGTCTCCTCTCTAGGTTAAGAGAACAAAGTTTTCTTAGAATGCAATTTTTGATAACAGGACTATGAGTTTCTTTACCTTTCATTGATTTATAATTGTTTTCATCATCTGTTTGTTTACTTCGGTAAAGCAAATAAGCCTTATTTAAGATTTTGGTACATGTAGGATGGACTAAGCTTTCCCCACTCTTGCAAGTTCCTTAACCCTTCAGATTCTTCTCGTGGACAAAGATCTCACTTTCCTCCAGAGGACAATCCAAGCTTTTTATTAGTTGATCTGCCCCTGACATCAGAGTCAATTTGAGCATGAGTTGGCCTATAATTTAGGCATGAAACTATGACTACATAAAGAAAAGGTGACTTTATGATTCAGGGATGGCCATGATATGCCTTGCACTTCAGAGAAAATGGCGTTAAAATGATTTTTTTTTCTTCAAACTGCACAGCCAGTTCTTTCAGCATATGCAATTGAAAACATCTAGTCATTAAGGTCAGTTTTCATTCAATCCCAAAGAAAGGCAATGACAAAGAATATTCAAGCTGCTGCACAATTGCACTCATCTCACACACTAGTAAAGTAATGCTCAAAATTCTCCAAGTTCACATGAACTGTGAACTTCCAAAATGTTCAAGAGGGATTTAAAACATGCAGAGAAACCAGAGATCAAACTGCCAACATCCACTGGATCATTGAAAAAGCAAGAGAGTTCCAGAAAAAAGACATCTATTTCTGCTTTATTGACTATGCCAAAGCCTTTGGCTGTGTGGATCACAATAAACTGGGAAAATTCTGAAAGAGATGGAATACCAGACCACCTGACCTGTCTCTTGAAAACCTGTATGCAGGTCAGGAAGAAACAGTTCGAACTGGACATGGAACAACAGACTGGTTCTAAATAGGAAAAGGAATATGTCAAGGCAGTGTATTGTCACCCTGCTTATTTAACTTATATGCAGAGTACATCATGAGAAACACTGGGCTGGAGGAAGCACACGCTGGAATCCAGATTGCTTGGAGAAATATCAAGAATCTCAGATATGCAGATGACACCACCCTTATGGCAGAAAGTGAAGAAGAACTAAAGAAGTCTCCTGCATGACAGTGCAAAGAGCGAGATGCTAAGAAACAGCTAGCCTTAAAGCACCTCAGCAACACTCTTCTGCCAGACATAAATCTAACACATAGAGCGCCATGCCGCGTCTCCGACTCACTTTCCATACCGCACACATCACCATCACGGGTCACACATCTCGTAGCGAACAGCCATGCGCCGCCCCCAGACCCTACGTTTGCGGCGCTGCGGGCCTTGAAAATCCCACGTGGCAGGCTCACATCCGCCTCTTCCAGCGCGCGATTCAAATCCTCCTCTCCTGCCGAGCGCGC
>NW_017196858.1:0-8331 GCF_001704415.2 Capra hircus
CCAGCATTTTTCATGATGTACTCTGCATAGAAGTTAAATAAACAGGGTGACAATATACAGCCTTGACATACTCCTTTTCCTTTTTGGAACAGTCTGTTGTTCCATGTCCTGCTCTAACTGTTGCTTCCTGACTTCATCCAGATTTCTCAAGAGGCAGGTTTAGGTGGTCTGGTATTCCCATCTCTTTCAGAATTGTGGCTAAAACAACAGTATAAAGGACCTTTCGATGTCAGGCCAGGAATTGTGTTTCCAGTCATTGAGCCACACCTGATCACTGAGCCAAAATTCATGAATCTGTTCCTCAAGGGGGAATGATATTCTTTTTTATACAAACTTAGTTACCTGATTTATTACCTTACCTAATTGTTCCATCTGCTGTGAAATCCCACCCCCTTACTTGTGGCAAATCTGCTAACACCTGCCTCACTGTGGGAGGGGGTCTCCATAGAAAATTTCATAAGGACAACAACTGTGGGGAACGTGCGGTTACCCGTAATATGAGTAAGTCTGCCGGAAGCAAGCCCATCCAGTACAGTCAGTCTCTATGATCCATTTTGAAAGTGTCTCTTCAAGAGTTTGGTTGTTTCTTTCCACCATTCCAGAACACTGGGGCCTATATGCTGTATGTAATTTCCACTGATATTTAGAGCTTCACATACCTGTTAATTAACGCGGCTACAAAGACAGGGCCATTGTCGGATTCTATACTGGTTGGAAACCCAAGTCTGGGAATTATTTCTCAAATCAGCGAGCTACTTCATTTTCTTTTTCAGATCAGGTAGGAAGGCCTCTGCCCAACCGGAGAAGGTACCTACTATTCTAGTAAGTCATGATAACAGGTGACTGCCTTTGCTTCCCGAAGGACACTCGCTTTCCCTGCATCCTGAGAACTCCACGTCTCAGCCAGTTGGAAAAGCGCTTCTTGGAGGTCATTATTCAGGGGCAATTCCCCTGGAGCCCGGGGCCATAGGGAGCGGCTCCACACTCCCAGGGAAAGGCAGAGCCACACGCCACACATCTGTCCCATCCCTTTGCTCTGTAGGAGAGCTCTAGTGAGCCTAGGTCTGTCAGGAAAATTCTTGGCTCCTATGGGACACATTCTATGTGTGAAACTGCATCCAGGACTAGGGGCACAGGGCGCCTGTTTCTCTCGGGGGCGAGGGTGGGGGCCTGAAGCAGTGCGCGCAGCAACAGCTTCCACATCCATCCAATTGCTCTTTTCTTACCTCTGATAGAACTAGCTTTGTTCCAGCCTTTGGCAATTGGAGGCAAGCGGGCCCCACTTCCTCCCCAAGGAGGCATGGGACCTACTTGAGTGGAAAGGCCCTCACGGAGCTGAACCAGGAAGGCCACCAGTCATGTCTGACACATTCCTGCATCCTGCTTCTTCATGAGCAATACGCTATAAGCTAGGCATGTCTTTCCAAGGCTCAGAAAGGACAGGGGAGATGCATGGTGCTGCCTCTGGAATTTCGGTCCTCTGAGCAGACCTGGAGGTCTCCCCTTGAAGGAGCTAACCAGTTTCTTCCAAATACAGGCTTGCAAACACACACTGGTGGCTGCCTCTTCTTCCCTGAAGGACGATCACTTTCCCCGCATCCTGTGAACTCTGCATCCCAGCCTGCTGGAAAAGCGCTTCTTGGAGGTCATTTTTCAGGACAATTTTCCCTGGAGCCGGGGCCGTAGGAGGGCCCCATGCTCGCTGGAAAGGCAGAGTCACATCCACAGTCTGTTCTACCCCTTTTGCCCTGTAGGAGAGCTCTCGTGAGCCTAGGTCTGTCAGGAAAATTCTTGGCTCCTATGGGGACACACCCTGTGTGTTAACCTGCATATCGGACCTAGGGGCCACAGGGCGCCTGTTCTCTCGGGGGGACCCTGAAGTGGTGCGGCCCAGCAACAGCCTGAACATCCATCCGATTGCTCTTTTCTTCCTTCTGATAGAGCTAGCTTTGCTTCTCGCTTTGGCATTTCGGAAGCCAGGGGAGCCCCACCGCTGTTGTCCTGGGTCTATTGGAGGTACCGGGTCTATTGACCCAGCATGGCACCCGACCCCTCAGACACACTCCCGCAGCTCCTTCCCATGGGCAGGACTGTTCTGACCTAGGAATGTGTTCCAAGGCTCAGAAAATGCAGGGAGACACACGCCCTGACTCTGGAACTGAGGCCGTTGGAGCAGGCCTGGAGGTCTGACGTCTGAGACGCCAAACACTTGCTGCAAGATACAGGTGTGAAAACACACTCTTGGGCTGCCTTTCCTTCCTCCAAGGAAGAGAGCTTTTCCAGTCTCCTCCGTGCTGAGTCATACAAGGCTGGAAAGGTCTGGCTTCGAGGGCATTTCTCAGCGGCAATGGCCCTGAGGCCTGCACCCAGGAGGGATCCTACCCTCCCAGGGAAGTCAAAGCAACCTCCAAACAGCTGTTCTCTCATGTTTCCTCTGCAGGAGGAGCTAGTGAGCCCAGGTCTGTCTGGAACGTTCTTGGATCCTGCGGGGAATCATCCTGGGAGCCACCTGGATACCAGTCGTAGGGGCTAAAATTCGCATTTTCCTTCCTTGGGCCCTAACGCAGTACAGCCTAGCAACTGCTTGAAATCCATCCTGTTGCTGTTTTCTTCCCTCTGACAGAGCGAGCTTTGCTCCCATTTGGGATTTCAGAAGCAAGGTGGTGGCCTGCAACTCCTTGCTGGGGTCCATTGGAGGTGCAAGGTGCCCTCGACCAGGTGACCCCCAGCATGACACCTGGCCCCCTCAGACACACTCCCGCAGCCTGCTTCCCCATGGGCAGGACTGCTCTCACCTAGGAAATGGTGTTTGCAAGGCCAGGAAACTGCAGGGAGACACAAGGCCCTGATTCTGGCATTGAGTCTGTTGGAACAGGCCTGCAGGTCTTCTGTCTAACCAGCCAAACACTTGCCTGCAAGATACAGGCCTTGAAAACACACTCTTGGGCTGCCTTTCCTTCCTCCAAGGAAGAGAGTTTTCTCAGCCTCCTGTGGGCTGAGAGTCACACCAGGGCTGAAAAGCACTTGCTGCGGAGATTCTTTTTCATTGGCCATGGCCCCTGAGGCCCTGTGCTCAGGGAGGGCTCCCTCCCTCCCAGGGAAAGTCAAAGGAAGCTCCAAACGGCTGTTCAATCATATTTCTGAGAGAGTCATTGCCAAGGGCAGGTTTCTAAGAAGTTCAAGGGTCCCCAAGGAGAGAGGGTCTAGAATTCTCAAGGAGGAAGGAAGGACAAACTGTTTTCCCCTCCTACATTCCTTAGGATTATATAACAATCATGCATCCTTCTTGAGACGGTCTCTTGGAAAAAACCTTCTGGCTAATCCTGTTATCTTGAAAATGTCAATTATGGGGAGTAGGTCTAGTGAGTCTTTACAACCTCCAGACATTCTTTTGTTCGTTGTCATAACCTTATTGGAGAGTATATAACTCCATTACTAACACTAGCAAGGGGGTACGCTTTCTGCCCCTTGTGATGTCTCTGTCAGAAGCTTTCTCTATCTCCTTTCTCCTTTAATAAAACTCTATTGCCACAAAAGCTCTGAGCAATCAAGCCTCGTCTTTGGGCCCTGGATTGAATTCTTCTCCTCCATAAGCCAAGAATCCCAGCATCTTTCGTGGTTCAGCAACAATATTTCATTTCCTCTGCAGGAGAGAGCTAGTGAGCTTTAGGGTCTGTCTGGAACATTCTTGAATCCTGTGGGGAAAATATCCTGTGCACACATCTGGATACTGGCCTAGAGGCCAAAATTCGCATTCTTTCCCGGGGAGCCCTAACGTGGTGTGACTTAGCAACTGCTTGAAAATCCATCCATTGCTGTTTTCCTCCTTCTGACAGAGCTAGCTTTGTTCCCTGCTTTGGGATGTCTCAACCGAAGGGCCGGTCCATAGCTACTCGCCTGGGCCCATTGGATGTGCAAGGTGCCCTCAACTAGCGTGACCTAGCATGGCACTCAGCCGCTCAGACACACTCCCGAGGCTTCTTCTCATGGGAAGCACTGCTCCAACCTAGGAATGTGTCTGCAATGCTTGGAAAGTGCAGTGAGACACACAGCCCTGACTCTGCAATTGAGGCCCTCAGAGCAAGCCTGCAGCTCTGATGTCTGAGAAGCAAAACACTTGCTGCAAGAGAGCCTGAAAACACACTCTCTGTGGATGACTTTCCTTCCTCTAAGGAAGATAGTTTTCCCAGTTCTCCTGCTTCTGAATGTCACACAGCTGGAATGCGCTTGCTTGGAGGTCGTGATTCAGTGGCAATGACCCCTGAGGCCCTTTGCCCAGGAGGGCTCCACACTCACAGGCAAATCAAAGCAACTTCCAATGAGTCAGCTCTTCACATCAAGTGCCAAAGTATTGGAGTTTCAGGTTCAGTATTAGTCCTTCCAATTATATTCAGACCTGATTTCCTTTAGGATGGAGTGGTTGCGTCTCCTTGTAGTCTAAGCGACCTACAAGCATCTTCTCCAACACCACAGTTCAAAAGCATCCAATTTTCAGCTGTCACTTTCTTTATAGTACATCTTTCATATCCATCCATGACATATGGAAAAACCATAGCCTTGACTGGATGGATCTTTGTTGGCAAAGCAACGTCTCGGCTTTTTAACTATGCTGTCTAGTTTGGTCATCACTTTCTTCCAAGTCATAAATACGTTTTAAGTTCATGGAGGCAGACATCACCTGCAGTGATTTCCAAGCCCCCCAAAAATAGTCTGCTGCTGCTTTCCAAATGTTTTCCCATCTATTTGCCATAAGTGATGAGACTGGATGCACATGATTTTAGTTTTCTGAATGCTGAGCTTTAAGCTAACTTTTTCACTCTCCTCTTCACTTTCATCAGGAGACTCTTTAGTTCTTCTTCACTTTCTGCCATAAGGGTGGCGTGTCATCTGCATATCTGAGATTCTTGATATTTCTCCCACAATCTGGATTCCAGCGTGTGCTTCCTCCAGCCAGTGTTTCTCATGATGTACTCTGCATATAAGTTAAATAAGCAGGGTGACAATACACTGCCTTGACATATTCCTTTTCCTATTTAGAACCAGTCTGTTGTTCCATGTCCAGTTCGAACTGTTTCTTCCTGACCTGCATACAGGTTTCTCAAGAGACAGGTCAGGTGGTCTGTATTCCATCTCTTTCAGAATTTTCCCCAGTTTATTGTGATCCACACAGTCAAAGGCTTTGGCATAGTCAATAAAGCAGAAATAGATGTCTTTTTTTCTGGAACTTCTTGCTTTTTCAATGATCCCAGTGGATGTTGCAGTTTGATCTCTGGTTTCTCTGCATTTTTTAAATCCCTCTTGAACATTTGGAAGTTCACATTCATTGTGAACTTGGAGAATTTTGAGCATTACTTTACTAGTGTGTGAGATGAGTGCAATTTGTGCAGCAGCTTGAATATTCTTTGTCATTGCCTTTCTTTGGATTGGAATGAAAACTGACCTAATGACTAGATGTTTTCAATTGCATATGCTGAAAGAACTGGCTGTGGCAGTTTTGAAGAAAAAAAATCATTTTAACCCATTTTCTCTGAAGTGCAAGGCATATCATGGCCATCCCTGAATCATAAAGTCACCTTTTCTTTATGTAGTCATAGTTTCATGCCTAAATTATAGGCCAACTCAGTGCTCAAATGGACTCTGATGTCAGGGCAGATCAACTAATAAAAAGCTTGGATTGTCCCTCTGGAGGAAAGTGAGATCTTGGTCCCAACGAGAAGAATCTGAAGGGTTAAGGGAACTTGCCAAGAGTGGCGGAAAGCTTAGTCCATCCTACATGTACCAAAATCTTAAATAGGCTTATTACTTTGACCCGAAGTAAAAAAACAGATGATGAAAACAATTATAAATCAATGAAAGGTAAAGAAATCCATAGTCTGTTTATCAAAAATTGCATTCTAAGAAAACTTTGTGCTCTTCACCTAGAGAGGAGACTAAATTCCATCTGGTACCAGCTTACCAGAAGACAAACAAAACAAACAAACCAATTATCAGTAAGCTTAAAAAAAGTATATTCCATATATCTTGAAGTAGCAGTATTTCTGCAAAGGCATCAGTGTGAAACCATAGAGACATGGTTAAAACCTGATTAAATAGAAATTGACAATGTAATCTGGTCACTGCTGCGACTTGAAATGCTTAATATGAATAACTGAATATAACTGACAGCATTGACCAGGACATATCAGATTTTCACGGATGTCACATAATTTCTAGGATATCTATATTAGGAACGAAGGAATCTTTGAACCTAGGAAAGAAAACAACAGTCTCAAAGGCCCTTGCTGAATCATCTATCAGCAAGGAATGTCTTGCAAGATCGCAAAGTGAAGGGAAAAAACACCGACCTGCCTCTGCAACTTTGGTCCTCTGAGCAGATCTGGAGGTCTCACCTTTGTATAAGCCTAACCTGTTCCTTCCAAATAGAGGTTTGCAACACAAAACAAGTGGCCGCCTATTCTTCCCCGAAAGGAGCTCTCTTTCCCACATCCTGCGAACACCCTTTCCCAGCCTCCTGGAAAAGCGCTTCTTGCAGTTCCTTTCAGAAAATCCTATGGACGGAGAAGCCTGGTAGGCTGCAGTCCGTGGGGTCGCTGAGGGTCGACACGACTGAGCGACTGCACTTTCATTTTCACTTTCATGCATTGGAGAAGGCAATGGCAACCCACTTACTGTTCTTGCCTGGAGAATCCCAGGGACGGGGAGCCTAGTGGGCTACCGTCTATGGCGTCGCACAGAGTCGAACACGACTGAAGCAACTTAGCAGCAGCAGCAGCAGCAGTTCCTTTCTTAGGGGCAGTTATCCCTGAGATTGGGACCTGGAAAGGCAGAGCCACCTCCACACACACGTCTTTTCTGTCCCCTTTCCTCTGGAGGAGAGCTCTAGTGAGCCTAGGTCTGTCAGGAAAATTCTTGGCTTTGACGGGATCCACCCGTGTGTGAACCTGCATACCCGACCTAGGGCCACAGGCACCTGTTTTGCTCGAGTGGGTCCTGGAGGGGTGCAGCATAGCAAGAGCTTAAAAATCCATCCAATTTGTCTTTTTTTTTTTTACCTCGGAGAGAACGAGTTTGCTCCACCTCCACCCTTTGGCAGTGTGGAGGGAAGAGGGCACCACCCTCTCCCAAAGGGGACATAGGGCCTACCAGGAGAGAAAGGCCCCTTGAGGAGCTGAGCCCAGGTAGGCAGCCAGTGATGTCAAGCACACTCCCGCTGCTTGCTTCTTCATGGGCACTCCCACGATCTGCTAGGAATGTCTTTGCAAGGATCTCAAAGGGAAGGGGAGATACATGGCCCTGTCTCTGGAACTTCAGTCCTCTGAGCAGATCTGGAGGTCTTGAGTTGTATAAGCAAACCTGTTCCTTCCAAATAGAGGCTTGCAAACACACCCCGGTGGTTGCCTCTTCTTCCCGAAGAAGTCTTTCTTTCCCCACATGCTGCGAACTCCCTGTCCCAACCTCCAAGAATAGCGCTTCTTGCCATTCCTTTCTTAGAGGCAGTTATCCCTGAGCTTGGGGCCGTAGGGAGTAGCCCCACACTCACAGGAAAGGCAAAGACTCCTCCATACATCTCCTCTATCCCCTTTGCTCTGGAGGAGAGCTCTAGTGAGCCTAGGTCTTTCAGGAAAAATTCTTGGCTTGGACAGGATCTCACCCTGTTTGTGAACCTGCATACCCAACCAGGGGCCACAGAGCACCTGTTTCAGTAAAGTGGGCCCTGAAAGGGTGCAGCCTAGCAAGAGCTTGAAAATCCATTCAATTGCTGTTTTTGTACCTCTGACAGAGCGAGCTTGGCTCCACCCTTTGGCAGTGAGGAGAAAAGAGGCATGACACCCTCCCCAAGGGGACATGGGGCCTACTTCGAGAGGAAAGGCCCCTTGTGGAGCTGAGGCCAGGAAGGCACACAGTCGTGTCAAACACACTCCCACTGCTTGCTTCTTCAGGGGCACTCCCGCTATCAGCTAGGAATGTCTTTGCAATGATCACAAAGGGAAGGGGAGATACAGGGCCCTGCTTCTGCGGTGCTCTGAGTGTCTCCGTTGGTCAAGGTCAAGGTCAAAAAGTTCAAAGGTCAAGTCGAAGTTCAAGTTCAAGTTCAAGCTCAAGTCTTCAAGTCAAGTCAATTCAAGGTCAAGTTCTCAAGTTCAAGTTCAAGTTCAAGTTCAGTCAAGGTCAAGGTCAATCAAGTTCCAAAAAGTCAAGGTCAAGTTCAAGTCTCAAGTTCAAGTCAAGGTCAAGGTCAAGTTCAAGCAAGTTCAAGTCAAGTTCAAGTTCAAGTTCAAGTCAAGTCAAGAGTCAAGTTCAAGTCAAGTTCAAGTTCAAGTCAAGTTCAAG
>NW_017196859.1:0-8330 GCF_001704415.2 Capra hircus
TTCTTGAGTTTGCAGCAAGGGTGTGAAGGACCCTTTGAAGTTCAGACGTTAGGTTGATTAGCCTCGAGACCGCTCAGCGGAAATGGGCCTCATCTCACCTGGAGGGAGAACCTCCTGGATTTTCTCGAGTTGCGGCAGGTGCTCTCGACCTACGACCGGGACGTCAAGTACGCGCTCTGGTGGCCTCAGGAAAGGCCATCCCTTGCGAGTTGCTCGGGATCACTCGGGATTCTTCTCTCGTCGATGCCGGGGCTTAAGACCTTGTGTGGAGTCGGTGCCGGAACCTGAGGATTCCACTCCAGTGCTGACATGGATCTTGGGGTACTTCTGGAGTCTCCCCAGGTGGAGTCAGTCCTCGTCTCGAGTGGGGGCATGCACGAGCGCTTTTCTCCGAGCTGTAGCAGCAATGTCACACTTCTATTCGCATGGATCAAGGGATCTGTGCTTTCCTCGAGGCTTTCCCACAAGGCTTTCCCACGAGGATTTCCCACAGGGCTGTCGCACGTGCCACCGTGGTGTGAGTCGATCCTCGCTTGAAAGTCGAGGCAGTGCAGGGAAAACAGGTTTCCCTGGAATGGACTGAGAAATCTGGGGGACTCTGGGAATGGGGAACGACCCTGGAGTTCCTCTCGCCTTTCCTGTGGAGAGTGCCTCCTCTTGAGATTCAACGGGAACGCTGGAATTTCTTTCCCGACCACGCAGGGAAAGGATCCCTCCTCTCGAGCTAGGAGGCGGAAACGGGGCTCCTCTGGATGTGGGCGAACTCTCGTGCTTCTCTCGAGTGGAGACGGGTATGTCGGGAAACTTCTTGAGTTGCAGCAAGGGTGTGAAGGACCCGTTGGAAGTTCCAGAGGTTAGGTGTGATTAGCCTCGAGACGCCTCAGCGCAAATGGACCTCATCTTGCCTGGAGGGAGAACCTCCTGGATTTTCTCGAGTTGCGGCAGGTGCTCTCGACTTACGACGGGGAACACAGGGACCCCTCTGGTGGCCTCAGGAAAGGCCAGTCCCCATGCGAGTTGCACGGGGCCCTCTAGGGATTCCTCTCCCGTCGATGCCGGGCCTAAGACCTTGTGTGGAGTCGGTGCCGGAACCTGAGGATTCCTCTCCAGTGCTGACATGGATCTTGGGGTACTTCTGGAGTCTCCCCAGGGGAGTCAGTCCTCTCTAAGTGGTGGCATGCACGTGCGCTTTCCTCCCGAGCTGTAGCAGCAGTGTCACGCTTCCCTTCGCTGGATCAAGGGATCTGTGGCTTTCCTCCAGGCTTTCCCAGGAGGCTTTTCCACGATGCTTTCCCACAGGGCTGTCCCACGTGCCACCGTGGTGTGAGTCGATCCTCGGCTTGAAAGTCGAGGCAGTGCAGGGAAAACAGGTTTCCCTGGAATGGACTGAGAAATCTGGGGGACTCTGGGAATGGGGGAACGACCCTGGAGTCCTCTCGCCTTTCCTGTGGAGAGTGCCTCCTCTTGAGATGCAGCGGAAACGCCAGAAATTCTTTCCCGAACACGCAGGGAAAGGATCGCTCCTCTCTCGAGCTAGGAAGCTGAAACGGGGCTCCTCTGGATGTGGGCGGGACTCTCGTGCTTCCTCTCGACTGGAGACGGGTATGTCGGGGAACTTCTTGAGTTGCAGCAAGGGTGTGAAGTACCCTATGGAAGTTCCAGAGGTTAGGTGTGATTAGCCTCCAGACGCCTCAGCAGAAATGGGCCTCATCTCGCCTGGAGGGGAGAACCTCTTGGATTTTCTCGAGTTGTGGCAGGTGCTCTCGACTTACGACGGGGACCTCAGGGACCCGCTCTGGTGGCATATCGAAAGGACGGTCCCCATGCGAGTTACTCGGGGCCTCTAGGGATTCCTCTCCCGTCGATGCCGGAGCATAAAACCTTGTGTGGAGTAGGTGGCGGAACCGGAGGATTCCTCTCCAGTGCTGACATGGATCTTGGGGTACTTCTGGAGTCTCCCAGGGGAGACAGTCCTCGTCTCGAATGGGGGCATGAACGTGCGCTTTCCTCCCGAGCTTTAGCAACAGTGTCGCGCTTCCCTTCGCGAGTATCAAGTGATCTGTGGCTTTCCAAGAGGCTTTCCCACGAGGCTTTCCCACGAGGCTTTCCCACAGGGCTGTCCCACGTGCCACCGTGGTGTGAGTCGATCCTCGGCTTGAAAGTCGAGGCAGTGCAGGGAAAACAGGTTTCCCTGGAATGGACTGAGACATCTGGGGGCTCTGGGAATGGTGGCACGACCCTGGAGTTCCTCTCGCCTTCCTGTGGAGAGCGCCCCTCTGAGATGCGATGGGAACGCCGGGAATTCTTTCCCGACCACGCAGGGAAAGGATCCCTCCTCTCTAGCTTGGAGGCGGAAACGGGTCCTCTGGATGTGGGCGGGACTCTCGTGCTTCCTGTCGAGTGGAGACGGGCATGTTGGGGAACTTCTTGAGTTGCAGCAAGGGTGTGAATGACCTTTGGAAGTTCCAGAGTTTAGGTGTGATTAGCCTCGAGACCCCTCAGCGGAAATGGGCCTCATCTCGCCAGGAAAGGAGAACCTCCTGGATTTTCTCGAGTTGCAGCAGGTTGCTGGATCAGTCTCCCAGGGAGTCAGTCCTCGTCTCGAGTCGGGGCATGCACGTGCGCTTTCCTCCGAGCTGTAGCAGCAGTGTTGAGCTTCCCTTCGCGAGGATCAAGGGATCTGTGGCTTTCCTCGAGGCTTTCCCACGACGCTTTTCCACACGCTTTCCCCAGGACTGTCCACCTGCCACCTTGGTGTGAGTCGAACCTCTTCTTGAAAGTCGAGGCAGTGCAGGGAAAAGGTTTCCCTGGAATGGACTAAGACATCTGTGGGACTCTGGAATGGTGGCACGACCCTGGAGTTCCTCTCGCCTTCCCTGTGGAGAGCGCCCCTCTTGAGATGCGATGGGAACGCCGGGAATTCTTTCCCGACCACGCAGGGAAAGGATCCCTCCTCTCGAGCTAGGAGTCGGAAACGGGGCTCCTCTGGATGTGGGCGGACTCTCGTTCTTCCTCTCGAGTGGAGACTGGTATGTTTGGTGATCTGCTTGAATTGCAGAAAGGGTGTGAAGGACCTTTGGAAGTTCCAGAGGTTAGGTGTGATTAGCCGTGAGAGAACTCAGTGGAAATGGGCCTCATCTCGCCAAGAAGGGAGAACCTCCTGGATTTTCTCAAGTTGCGGCAGGTGCTCTCGAATTACTACGGGCCTCAGGGACCCGCTCTGGTGGCCTCAGGAAAGGCCAGTCCCCATGCGATTTGCTCGGGGTCCTCTCGGGATTCCTCTCCCATCGATGCCAGGGCCTAAGACCTTGTTTGGAGTCGGTGTCGGAAACTGAGAATTCCTCTCCAGTTCTGACATGGATCTTGGGGTACTTCTGGAGTCTCCCCAGGGGAGTCAGTCCTCGTCTCGAGTGGGGCATGCACGTGCACTTTCCTCCCGAACTGTAGCAGCAGTGTCACGCTTCCCTTCCCATGTATCCTAGGATCAGTAGCTTTCCCTCGAGGCTTTAAGCGAGGCTTTCCCACGACGCTTTCCCACTAGGCTTTCCCACGACGCTTTCCCAAGGTGATGTCCCACGTGCCACCGTGGTGTCAGTCGATCCTCGTCTTGAAAGTTGAGTCAGTGCCGGGAAAACAGGCTTCCGTGGAATGGACTGAGACATCTGGGGGATCTGGGAATGGTGGCACGACCCTGGAGTACCTCTCGCCTTTCCTGTGAAGAGCGCTCCCTATTGAGATGTGACGGGAACGCCGGGAATTCTTTCCCGACCAGCAGGGAATGGATCCCTCCTGTTGAGCTATGAGGCGGAAACGGGGGCTCATCTGGATGTGGGCGGGACACTCGTGCTTCCTCTCGAGTGGAAACGGGTATGTCGGGGAACTTCTTGAGTTGCAGAAAGAGTGTGAAGGACGCTTTGTAACTTCCAGAGGTTAGGTGTGATTAGCCTCGAGACGTCTCAGTGGAAATGGTCCTCATCTCGCCTGAAAGGGAGAACCTCCTGGATTTATTCAAGTTGCGGCAGGTGCTCTCGACCTACGACGGTGCCCTCAGGGACCCTCTCTGGTGGCCTCAGGAAAGGCCAGTCCCCATGCAAGTTGCACGGGGACCTCTCGGGATTCCTCTCCCGTCGGTGCCGGGCCTAAGAACTTGTGTGGAGTCGGTGCCGGAAACTGAGGTTTCCTCTCCAGTGCTGACATGGATTTTGGAGTACTTCTGGAGTCTCCCCAGGGGATTCAGTCCTTGTCTCGAGTGGGAGCATGCACGTGCGCTTTCCTCCCGAGCTGCAGCAGCAGTGTCATGGTTCCCTTCGCGTGGATCAAGGGATCTGTGGCTTTCCCTCGAGGCTTTCCCAAAGGGCTGTCCCACGTGCCACCGTTGTGTGAGTCGATCCTCGTCCTGAAAGTCGAGGCCGTGTAGGGAAAAAAGTTTCCCTGGAATGGACTGAGACATCTGGGGGACTCTGGGAATGGTGGCACGACCCTGGAGTTCCGCTCGCCTTTCCTGTGGAGAGCGCCTTCTCTTGAGATGCGACAGGAACGCTGGGAATTCTTTCCCCACGCAGGGATTGGATCCCTCCTCTCGAGCTAGGAGGCGGAAACGGGGCTCCTCTCGATGTGGGCGGGACGCTCGTGTTCCTCTCGAGTGGCGACGGGTATGTCGAGAAATTTCTTGAGTTGCAGCAAGGGTGTGAAGGACCCTTTGGAAGTTCCAGACGTTAGGTGTGATTAGCCTCGAGACGCCTCAGCGGAAATGGGCCTCATCTCACCTGGAGGGGAGAACCTCCTGGATTTTCTCGAGTTGCGGCAGGTGCTCTCGACCTACGACCGGGGACGTCAAGTACCGCTCTGGTGGCCTCAGGAAAGGCCAGTCCCCTTGCGAGTTGCTCGGGGATCACTCGGGATTCCTCTCGTCGATGCCGGGGCCTAAGACCTTGTGTGGAGTCGGTGCCGGAACCTGAGGATTCCACTCCAGTGCTGACATGGATCTTGGGTACTTCTGGAGTCTCCCCAGTGGAGTCAGTCCTCGTCTCGAGTGGGGGCATGCACGAGCGCTTTCTCCCGAGCTGTAGCAGCAATGTCACACTTCTATTCGCATGGATCAAGGGATCTGTGGCTTTCCCTGGAGGCTTTCCCACAAGGCTTTCCCACGAGGATTTCCCACAGGGCTGTCGCACGTGCCACCGTGGTGTGAGTCGATCCTCGGCTTGAAAGTCGAGGCAGTGCAGGGAAAACAGGTTTCCCTGGAATGGACTGAGACATCTGGGGGACTCTGGGAATGGGGGGCGACCCTGGAGTTCCTCTCGCCTTTCCTGTGGAGAGTGCCTCCTCTTGAGATTCAACGGGAACGCCGGAATTTCTTTCCCGACCACGCAGGGAAAGGATCCCTCCTCTCGAGCTAGGAGGCGGAAACGGGCTCCTCTGGATGTGGGCGGAACTCTCGTGCTTCCTCTCGAGTGGAGACGGGTATGTCGGGAAACTTCTTGAGTTGCAGCAAGGGTGTGAAGGACCCTTGGAAGTTCCAGAGGTTAGGTGTGATTAGCCTCGAGACGCCTCAGCGCAAATGGACCTCATCTTGCCTGGAGGGAGAACCTCCTGGATTTTTCAAGTTGCGGCAGGTGCTCTCGACTTACGACGGGCCTCAGGGACCCCTCTGGTGGCCTCAGGAAAGGCCAGTCCCCATGCGAGTTGCTCGGGGCCTCTCGGGATTCCTCTCCCGTCGATGCCGGGGCCTAAGACTTGTGTGGAGTCGGTGCCGGAAACCTGAGGTTTCCTCTCCAGTGCTGACATGGATCTTGGGTACTTCTGGAGTCTCCCCAGGGGAGTCAGTCCTTGTCTCGAGTGGGCATGCACGTGCGCTTTCCTCCCGAGCTGTAGCAGCAGTGTCACGCTTCCCTTCGCGTGGATCAAGGGATCTGTGGCTTTCCTCGAGGCTTTCCCAAAGGGCTGTCCCACGTGCCACCGTGGTGTGAGTCGATCCTCGTCTTGAAAGTCGAGGCAGTGCAGGGAAAAAGGTTTCCCTGGAATGGACTGAGACATCTGGGGGACTCTGGGAATGGTGGCACGACCCTGGAGTTCCTCGCCTTTCCTGTGGAGAGCGCCTCCTCTTGAGATGCGACGGGAACGCGGGAATTCTTTCCCGACCACGCAGGGAAAGGATCCCTCCTCTCGAGCTAGGAGGCGGAAACGGGGCTCCTCTGGATGTGGGCGGGACTCTCGTGCTTCCTCTCGAGTGGAGACGGGTATGTCGGGAACTTCTTGAGTTGCAGCAAGGGTGTGAAGGACCTTTGGAAGTTCCAGAGGTTTGGTGTGATTAGCCTCGAGACGCCTCAGCGGAAATGGGCCTCATCTCGCCTGGAAGGGAGAACCTCCTGGATTTTCTCGAGTTGCGGCAGGTGCTCTCGACTTACGACGGGGACCTCAGGGACCCGCTCTGGTGGCCTCAGGAAAGGCAGTCCCCATGCGAGTTGCTCGGGGCCTCTCGGGATTCCTCTCCCCGATGCCGGGGCCTAAGCCCTTGTGTGGAGTCGGTGCCGGAACCTGAGGATTCCTCTCCAGGGCTGACATGGACTTGGGTACTTCTGGAGTCTCCCAGGGGAGTCAGTCCTCGTCTCGAGTGGGGCATGCAAGTGCGCTTTCCTCCCGAGCTTTAGCAGCAGTGTCACGCTTCCCTTCGCTTGATCAAGGGATCTGTGGCTTTCCGAGGTGAGGCTTTCCCACGAGGCTTTCCCACAGGGTTTCCCCCGTGCCACCATGGTGTGAGTCGATCCTCGGCTTGAAAGTCGAGGCAGTGCAGGGAAAACAGGTTTCCCTGGAATGGACTGAGACATCTGGGGGACTCTGGGAATGGTGGCAGACCCTGGAGTTCCTCTCGCTTTCCTGTGGAGAGGGCCTCCTCTTGAGATGCGACGGAAACCCGGGAATTCTTTCCCGACGCAGGGAAAGGATCCCTCTTCTCGAGCTTGGAGGCGGAAACTGGGCTCCTCTGGATGTGGGCGGGACTCTCGTGCTTCCTCTCGAGTGGAGACGGGTATGTCGGGGAACTTCTTGAGTTGCAGCAAGGGTGTGAAGGACCCTTTGGAAGTTCCAGAGGTTAGGTGTGATTAGCCTGGAGACGCCTCAGAGGAATGGTCCTCATCTCGCCTGGAGGGAGAACCTCCTGGATTTTCTTAGTTGCTGCAGGTGCTCTCGTTACGACGGGGACCTCAGGGACCCGCTCTGGTGGCCTCAGGAAAGGCCAGTCCCCATGCGAGTTGCTCGGGGGCCCTCTCAGGATTCCTTTCCCATCGATGCCGGGGCCTAAGACCTTGTGTGGAGTCGGTGCCGGAACCTGAGAATTCCTCTCCAGTGCTGACTTGGATCTTGGGGTACTTCTGGAGTCTCCAGGGGAGTCAGTCCTTGTCCGAGTAGGGGCATGCACGTGTGCTTTCCTCCCGAGCTGTAGCAGCAGTGTCACGCTTCCCTTCGGTGGATCAAGGGATCTGTGCTTTCCCTCCAGGCTTTCGAGACTTTCCCACGAGGCTTTCCCACAGAGCTGTCCCACGTGCCACCGTCGTGTGAGATGATCCTCGGCTTGAAAGTCGAGGCAGTGCAGGGAAAACAGGTTTCCCTGGAATGGACTGAGACATCTGGGGGACTCTGGGAATGGTGGAACGACCTGGAGTTCCTCTCGCTTTCCTGTGTAAAGCGTCCTCTTGAGATGCGACGGGAACGCCGAGGAATTCTTTCCCGACCACGCAGGGAAAGGATCCCTCCTCTCGAGCTAGGAGGCGGAAACGGGGCTCCTCTGGATGTGGGCGGGACTCTCGGTTTCTCTCGAGTGGAGACGGGTATGTCGGGGAACTTCTTGTGTTGCAGCAAGGAGTGAAGAAGTTTGGAAGTTCCAGAGTTTAGGTATGATTAACCTGGGACGCCTCAGAGGAAATGGGCCTCATCTCGCCTGGAGGGGGAAACCTCCTGATTTTCTCGAGTTGCGGCAGGTGCTCTCGACTTATGACGGGGACCTCAGGGACCCGCTCTGGTGGCCTCAGGAAAGGCCAGTCCCCATGCTAGTTACTCGGGGCCTCTCGGATTCCTCTCCCGTCCGATGCCGGGGCCTAAGACCTTGTTTGGAGTCGGTGCGGAACGTGAGGATTCCTCTCCAGGGCTGACGTGGATCTTGGGGTACTTCTGGACTCTCCCAGGGTAGTCAGTCCTCGTCTCGAGTGGGGGCATGCACGTGTGCTTTCCTCCCCGAGCTGTAGCAGCAGTGTCACACTTCCCTTCGGGTTGATCAAGGAACTGTGGCTTTCCCTCGAGGCTTTCCACGAGGCTTTCCCTCGGTCTTTCCAACG
>NW_017196860.1:0-8329 GCF_001704415.2 Capra hircus
GCCGGGGCCTAAGATCTTGTGTGGAGTCGGTGTGGGAACCTGATGATTCCTCTCCAGTGCTGACATGGATCTCGCGGTACTTCTGGAGTCTCCCCAGGGGAGTCAGTCCTTGTCTCGATTGGGGGCATGCACGTGCGATTTCCTCACGAGCTGTAGCAGCAGTGTCACACTTCCCTTTGCGTGGATCAAGGGATCTGTGGCATTCCTCTGAGGATTTCCCAAGAGGCTTTCCCACGAGGCTTTCCCACAGTGCTGTCCCACGTGCCACCGTGGTGTGAGTTGATCCTCGTCTTGAAAGTCAAAACAGTGCAGGGAAAACAGGTTTCCCTGGAATGGACTGAGACATCTGGGGGACTCTGGGAATGGTGGCACGACCCTGGAGTTCCTCTCGCTTTTCCTGTGGAGAGCGCCTCCGCTTGAGATGCGACGGGAACGTCGCGAAATCTTTCCCGACCACGCAGGGAAAGGATCAAACCTCTCGAGCTATGAGGCGGAAAGGTGGCTCCTCTGGATGTGGGCGGGACTTTCCTGCTTCCTCTCGAGTGGTTACGGGTATGTCGGGGAACTTCTTGAGTTGCAGCAAGGGTGTGAAGGACCCTTTGGAAGTTCCAGAGGTTAGGTGTGATTTGCCTGGAGACGCCTCAGCGGTAATTGGCCTCATCTCCCTGGAGGGGAGAACCTCCTGGATTTTCTCGAATTGGGGCAGGTGCTCTCGACTTACGACGGGCACCTCAGGGACCCGCTCTGGTGGCCTCAGGAAAGGCCAGTCCCCATGCGAGTTGCTCGGGGGCCTCTCGGGTTTCCTAACCGTCGATGCTCGGGCCAAAGATCTTGTGTGGAGTCAGTTCCGGAACCTGAGGATGCCTCTCCAATGCTGACATTGATCTTGGGGTAATTCTGGAGTCTCCCCAGGGGAGTCAGTCCTCGTCTCGAGTGGGGGCATGCACGTGCGCTTTCCCTCCCGAGCCTGTAGCAGCATGTCACGCTTCCCTTCGCGTTGGATCAAGGGATCTGTGGCTTTCCCTCTAGGCTTTCCCACCGTGGCTTTCCCACGAGGCTTTCTCACAGGGCTGTCCCACGTGCCACCGTGGTGTGAGTCGATCCTCGGCCTGAAAGTCGAGGCAGTGCAGGGAAAACAGGTTTCCCGTGGAATGGACTGAGACATCTGGGGGAATCTGGGAATGGTGGCACGACCCTGGAGTTCCTCTCGCCTTTCCTGTGGAGAGTGCCTCCTCTTTAGATGCGACGGGATCGCCGGGAATTCTTCCCGACAACGCAGGTAAAGGATCCCTCCTCTCGAGCTAGGAGGCAGAAACGGGGCTCCTCTGGATGTGGGCGGGAGTCTCGTGCTTCCTCTCGAGTGGAGACGGGTATGTCGGGGAACTTTTGGAGTTGCAGCAAGGGTGTGAATAACCTTTTGAAAGTTCCAGAGGTTAGGTGTGATTAGCCTCGAGACAACTCAGCGGAAATGAGCCTCATGTCGCCTGGGAGGCGAGAACCTCCCAGATTTTCTCGAGTTGCGGCAGGTGCTCTCGACTTAAGACGGGGACCTCAGGGAACCGCTCTGGTGGCCTCAGGAAAGGCCAGTCCCCATGCGAGTTGCTCGGGGGCCTCTCGGATTCCTCTCCCGTTGATGCCAGTCCTAAGACCTTGTGTGAAGTCGGTGCCGGAACCTGCGATTCCTCTCCAGTGCTGACATGGATCTTGGGGTACTTCTGGAGTCTCCCCAGGGGAGTCAGTCCTCATCTCGAGTGGGGGCATGCACTTGCGCTTTCCTCGCCGAGCTGTAGCAACAGTGTCACGCTTCCCTTTGCGTGGATCAAGGGATCTGTGGCTTTTCCCTCGAGGCTTTCCCACCAGGCATTCCCACGAGGCTTTCCCACAGGGCTGTCCCACGTGCCACCGTGGTGTGAGTCGATCCTCGTTTTGAAAGTCGAGGCAGTGCAGGGAAAACAGGTTTCCCTGGAATGGACTGAGACATCTGGGGACTCTGGGAATGGTGGCACGACCCTGAAGTTCCTCTCGCCTTTCCTGTGGAGAGCGCCTGCTCTTGAGATGCGATGGGTACGCCAGGAATTCTTTCCCGACTATGCGGGGAAAGGATCCCTCCTCTCGAGCTAGGAGGTGGAAACGGGGCTCCTCTGGATGTGGGCGGGACTCTCGTGCTTCCTCTCGAGTGGAGACGGGTATGTCGGGAGAACTTGTTGAGTTGCAGAAAGGGATGTGAAGGACCCTTTGGAAGTTCCAGAGTTTAGGTGTGATTACCCTGGTGACGCCTCAGCGGAAATGGGCCTCATCTCGCCTGGAGAGGAGAACCCTCTGGATTTTCTCGAGTTGCGGCAGCTTCTCTCGACTTAAGACGGGGACCTCAGGGACCCGCTCTGGTGGCCTCAGGAAAGGCCAGTCCCCATGCGAGTTGCTCGGGGCCTCTCGGAATTCCTCTCCCTTCGATGCCGGGGGCCTAAGAACTTGTGTGGAGTGGGTGCCGGAACCTGAGGATTCCTCTCCAGTGCTGACATGGATCTTGGGGTACTTCTGGAGTCTGCCCAGGGGAGTTAGTCCTCGTCTCGAGTGAGGGCATGCACGTGCGCTTTCCTACCGAGCTGTAGTCTGCAGTTTCACACTTCCCTTCGCGTGGATCAAGGGATCTGTGGCTTTCCCTCGAGGCTTTCCCACGAGGCTTTCCCAGGAGGCTTTCCCACTGGGCTGTCCCACATGCCACCGTGGTGTGAGTGGATCCTCGGCTTGAAAGTCGAGGCCGTGCCGGCGAAAACAGTTTTCGCTAGAATGTACTGAGACCTCTCGGGGACTCTGGAAATGGTATCATGACCCTGGAGTTCCTCTCGACGTTCCTGTGGAGAGGGCCTCTTCTTAAGATGCGACCTGAACGCCGGGAATTCTTTCTCGACCACGCAGGTAAAGTATCCATCCTCTCGAGCTAGGAGGTGGCAACGGGGCTCTTCTGGATGTGGGCGGAACTCTCCTGCTTCCTCTCGGGTGGAGACGGGTATGTCGGGGAACTTCTTGAGTTTCAATAAGCGGTGTGAAAGACGCTTTGGAAGTTCCAGAGGTTAGAGTGTGATTAGCCTCGAGACACCTCAGCGTAAATGGCCCTCATCTCGCCTGGAGGGTAGAACCTCTTGGATTTTCTCGAGTTTCGGCAGGTGCTCTCGACTTACGACGGGGACATCGGGGACCCGCTCTGGTGGCCTCAGGAAAGGCCAGTCCCCATGCGAGTTGCACTGGTGCCTCTCGGGATTCCTCTCCCGTCGATGCAGGGGCCTAAGATGTTATGTGGAGTCGGTGCCGGAACCTGAGGATTCCTCTCCAGTGCCGACATGGATCTTGGGGGTACTTCTGGAGTCTCCCCAGGGGAGTCAGTCCTCGTCTCGAGTGGGGGCATGCACGTGCGATTTCCTCCCGAGCTGTAGCAGCAGTGTCACGTTTCCCTTCCCGTGGATCAAGGGATCTGTGGCTTTCGCTCGAGGCTTTCCCACGAGGCTTTCCCACGAGGGTTTCCCACAGGGCTGTCGCACGTGCCACCCTGGTGTGAGTCGATCCTCGGCATGAAAGTCGAGGCAGTGCAGGGAAAACAGTTTTCCCTGGAATGAACTGAGACATCTGGGGGACTCTGGGAATGGTGGCACGACCCTGGAGTTCCCCTCGCCTTTCCTGTGGAGAGCACCTCCTCTTGAGATGGGACGGGAACGCCGGGAATTCTTTCTCGACCCAGGAGGGAAAGGATCACTCCTCTCGAGCTAGGAAGCGGAAACGGGGCTCCTCTGGATGTGGGCGGGACTCTCTTTATTCCTCTAGAGTGGAGACGTGTATGTCGAGGAACTTCTTGATTTGCAGTAAGGGTGTGAAAGACCCTTTGGAAGTTCCAGAGGATAGGTGTGATTAGCCGCGAGTCGCCTCTGCGGAAATGGGCCTCATCTCGCCTAGAGTGGAGAACCTCCTGGATTTACTCGAGTTGAAGCAGGTGCTCTCTACTTATGACGGGGACCTCAGGGACCCGCTCTGGTGGCCTCAGGAAAGGCCAGTCCCCATGCGAGTTGCTCAGGGGCATCTCGGGATTCCTCTCCCGTCGATGCCGGATCCCAATACCTTGTGTGGAGTTGGTGCCGGAGCCTGAGGATTCCTCTCCAGTGCTGACATGGATCTTGGGGTACGTCTGGAGTCTCCCCAGGGGAGTCAGTCATCGTCTCGAGAGGGGGCATGCACGTGCGCTTTCCTCCGGAGCTGTAACAGCAGGGTCACGCTTCCCTTCGCGTGGATTAAGGGATGTGTGGCTTTCCTTCGAGGCTTTCACACGAGGCTTACCCACAGGGCTGTCCCACGTGCCACCGTGGAGTGAGTCGATCCTTGGCTTGAAAGTCAAGCAGTGCAGGGAAAACAGGTTTCCCTGGAATGGACTGAGACATCTGGGGGACTCAGGGAATGGTGGCACGAGCCTGGAGTTCCTCTCGCGTTTCCTGTGGAGAGCGCCTCCTCTTGAGATGCGACGGGAACGCCGGGAATTCTTTCCTGAACACGCAGGGAAAGGATCCCTCCTCTCGAGCTAGAAGGTGGAAACGGGGCTCCTCTGGATGTGGGCTGGACTCTTGTGCTTCCTCTCGAGTGGAGACGGGTATGTCGGGGTACTTGTTGAGTTGCAGCAAGGGTGTGAAGGACCCTTGGGAAGTTCGAGAGGTTAGGTGTGATTAGCCTCGGGACGCCTCAGTGGAAAAGGGCCTCATCTAGCCTGGAGGGGAGAACTTCCTGGATTTTCTCGAGTTGCGGCAGGTGCTCTCGACTTTTGACGGGGACCTCAGGGACCCGCTCTGGTGGCCTCAGGAAAGGCCAGTCCCCATGCGATTTGCTCGGGGTCCTCTCGGGATTCCTCTCCCGTCGATGCTGGGGCCTAAGACCTTGTGTGGAGTGGGTGCCGGAACCTGAGGTTTCCTCTCCAGTGCTGACATGCAACTTGGGGTACTTCTGGAGTCTCTTCAGGGGCGTCAGTCCTCGTCTCGGGTGGGGGCATGCACGTTCGCTTTCCTCCCGAGCTGTATCAGCAGTTTCACGGTTCCCTTCGAGTGGATCAAGGGATCTGTGGCTTTCGCTCGAGGCTTTCCCACGAGGTTTTCCCACGAGGCTATCCCACGAGGCTTTCCAAAAGGGCTGTCCCACGTGCCACCGTGGTGTGAGTCGATCCTCGGCTTGAAAGTCGAGGCAGTGCAGGGAAAACAGGTTTCCCTGGAACGGATTGAGACATCTGGGGGACTCTGGGAATGTTAGCTCGACCCTGGAGTTTCTCTCGCCTCTCCTGTGGAGAGCGCCCCTCTTGAGATGCGACGGGAACGCCGGGAATTCTTTCCCGAATACGCAGGGAGAGGATCCCTCCTCTCGAGCTAGGAGGCGGAAACAGGGCTCCTTTGGATGTAGGCGGAACTCTCCTGCTTCCTCTCGAGTGGAGACGCGTATGTTGGGGAACTTCTTGAGTTGCATCAAGGGTTTGATGCACCCTTTGGAAGTTCCAGAGGATACATGGATTAGCCTCGACACGCTTCAGCGGAAATGGGCCTCATCTCGCCTGGAGGGGAGAACCTCCTGGATTTCTCGAGTTGCCGAAGGTGCTCTCGACTTACGACGGGGACCTCAGCGACCCGCTCTGGTGGCCTCAGGAAAGGTTAGACCCCATGCGAGTTGCTCAGGGGCCTCTCGGGATTCCTCTCCCGTCAATGTCCGGTACCTAAGACCTTGTGTGGAGTCGGTGCCGGAACCTGAGGATTCCTCTCCAGTGCTGACATGGACTTTGGGGTACTTCTGGGGTCTCCCCAGGGAAGTCAGTCCTCGTCTCTTTGGGGGCATGCACCTGCGCTTTCCTCCCAAGCTGTAGCAGCAGTGTCACGCTTCCCTTCTCGAGGATCAAGGGATCTGTGGCTTTCCCTCGAGGCTTTCCCACCAGGCTTTCCAACGAGGCTTTCCCACAGGGCTGTCCCACGTGGCACCGTTTAGTGAGTCGATCCTCGGCTTGAAAGTTGAGGTAGGACAGGGAAAACAGGTTTCCCTGGAATGGACTGAGATTTCTGGGGGACTCTATTAACGGTGGCACGACCCTGGAGTTCCTCTCGCCTCTCCTGTGGAGAGCGCCTCCTCTTCAGAAGCGACGGGAACCCCGGGAATTCTTGACTGACCACGCAGGGAAAGGATCCCTCCTCTCGAGCTATGAGGCGGAAACGAGGCTCCTCTGGATGTGGGCGGGACTCTCGTGCTTATTCTCGAGTGGAGACGGGTATGTCGGGTAACTTCTTGAGTTGCAGCAAGGGTGTGAAGGACCGTTTGGAAGTTCCAGAAGTTAGGTGTGATTAGCTTCGAGACGCCTCAGGGGAAACGGGCGTCATCTCGCCTGGAGGGGTGAACCTCCTGGATTTTCTCGAGTTGCGGCAGGTGCTCTCGAGTTACGAAGAGGACCTCCGGGACCCGCTCTGGTGGACTCAGGAAAGGCCAGTCCCCATGCGAGTTGCTCGGGGTCCTTTCGGGATTTCTCTCCCGTCGATGCCAGGTCCTAAGACCTTGAGTGGAGTTGGTGCCCCAACCGGAGGATTCCTCTCCTGTTCTGACATGGATCTTGGGGTACTTCTGGAGTCTCCCCAGCGGAGTCAGTCCTCGTATCGTGTGGGGGCATGCACGTGCTCTTTCCTCCCGAGCTGTAGCAGCAGTTTCCCGCTTCCCTTCGCGAGGATCACGGGGTCTGTGTGTTTCCCACGAGGCTTTCCCACGAGGCTTTCCCACAGGGCTGTCCCACGTGCCACCGTGGTGTGAGTCTATCCTCGGCTTGAAAGTCGATGCAGTGCAGGGAAAACAGGTTTCCCTGGAATGGACTGAGACATCTGGGGGACTCTGGGAATGGTGGCACAACCCTGGAGTTCCTCTCGCCTTTCCTGTGGAGAGCGCCTCCTCTTTAGATGCGACGGAAACGCCGGGAATTCTTTCCCGAACACGCAGTGAAAGGATCCCTCCTCAAGAGCTAGGAGGCGGAAACGGGTCTCCTCTGGAAGTGGGCGGGACTTTCGTGCTTCCTCTCGAGTGGAGACGGGTATGTCGGGGAACTTCTTTAGTTGCAGCAAGGGTGTGAAGGACCCTTTGGAAGTTCCAGAGTTTAGGTGTGATTACTCTCGAGACGCCGCAGAGAAAATGGGCCTCATCTAGACTGGAGCAGAGAACCTCTTGGATTTTCTCGAGTTGCGGCAGGTGCTCTCGACATAAGACCGTGACCTCAGGGACAGTGTAGCAGATGTGTCACGCTTCCCGTCGTGTGGATCAAGGGATCTTTGGCTTTCCCTCGAGGCTTTCCCACGAGGCTTTCCCACAGGGCTGTCCCACGTGCCACCATGGTGTGAGTGGATCCTCGGCTTGAAAGTCGAGGCAGTGCAGGGAAAACAGGTTCCTCTGAAATGGACTGAGACATCTGGGGGACTCTTCGAATGGTGGCACGACCCCGGAGTACCTCTCGCCTTTCCTATTGAGAGCCCTTGCTCTTGAGATGCCAAGGGAACGCCGAAAAAACTTTCCTGACTAAGCAGGATAGGATCCTTCATTTCGAGCTGCCAGGCGGAAACGGGGTTCCTCTGAATGTGAGTCTCCCCAGGGGAGTCAGTCCTCGTCTCGAGTGGGGTCATGCACGTGCGCTTTCCTCCCGAGCTGTAGCAGCAGTGTCACGCTTCCCTACGCGTGGATCAAGGGATCTGTGGCTTTCCCTCGAGGCTTTCCCATGAGGCTTTCCCACGGGGCTTTCCCACAGGGCTGTCCAACCTGCCATCGCGGTGTGAGTCAATCCTCGGCTTGAAAGTGGAGGCAGTGCAGGGAAAACAGGTTTCCTTGGAATGGACTGAGACATCTGGGGGACTCTGGGAATGGGGCCTGATACTGGAGTTCCTCTCGCCTTTACTGTGGAGAGCGCCTCCTCTTGAGATGAGACCGGGAACGCTAGGAATTCTTTCAGGACCACGCAGGGAAAGGATCCCTCCTCTCGAGCTAGCAGGCGGAAACGGGGCCACTCTGGATACGGGTGGGACGCTCGGGTTCCTCTTGAGTGGAGACGGGTATGTTGGGGAACTTCTTGAGTTGCAGCAAGGGTGTGAAGGACCCTTTGGAATTTCCAGAGTTTAAGTCTGATTACCCCCTAGTTGTCTCAGCCGAAATGGCCTCATCTCGCCTGGAGGGGAGAACCTCCTGGATTTTCTCGAGTTGCGGCAGGTTCTCTCGACTTACGACCAGGGCCTCAGGGACCCGCTCTGGTGGCCTCAGGAAAGGCCAGTCCCCATGCGAGTTTCTCCCGGGCCTCTCG
>NW_017196861.1:0-8329 GCF_001704415.2 Capra hircus
CCACAAGAAGACGACTAACTCCCCTGGGAGACTCCAGAAGTACCCCAAGATCCATGTCCACACTTGGAGAGGAATCCTCAGGTTCCGGCACCGACTCCACACAAGGTCTTAGCCCCGGCATCGAAGGGAGAGGAATCCTGAGAGGCCCCCGAGCAACTCGCATGGCGCCTGGCCTTTCCTGAGGCCACCAGAGGGGTCCCTTGAAGTCCCCGTCGAAAGTCGAGAGCACCTGCCGCAACTCGAGAAAATCCAGGAGGTTCTCCCCTCCAGGCGAGATGAGGCCCATTTCGCTGATGCGTCTCGACGCTAATCACACGTATCCTCTGGAAGTTCCAAAGGGTCCTTCACACCCTAGCTGCAACTCAAGAGGTTCCACGAGACCCGTCTCGCCACTCCATAGGAATTACCAGGGTACCACCCACATCCAGAGGAGCCACAATTTCCCCTCTGGCTCAAGATGAGGGATCCTTACCCCTGATTGGCCGGGAAAAATTCCTTTCGTACCTGTCGCATCTCAAGAGGAGGCACGCTCCACAAGAAAGGTGAGAGGAACTCCAGGGTCGTTCCACCATTTCAAGAGTCCCCAGATGTCTCAGTCCTTTCCAGAGGAACTTGTTACCCTGCACTGCCTCGACGTTCACGCGAGGACCGACTCCACGATGGTGGCACGTGGGACAGCCCTGTGGGAAAGCCTCGTGGGAAAGCCTCGTGGGAAAAGCCTCGAGGGAAAACAAAACCCCTTGATCAACCCAACGAGAAATTGACTCTGCTCCTAATTCTCGGAGAGAAAAGCGCACGTGCATGCCCCCATTGGAGACGAAGATGACTCCCCTGTGGAGACTCCAGTAGTACCCCAAGATCCATTTCAGCACTGGAGAGGAAACCTCAGGTTCGGGCACCGATTCCAAAAAAGGCTTAGGCCCCGTCATCGACCGGAGAGGAATCCGAGTGGCCCCTTAGCAACTCGCAAGTCGACTTGCATTACCTGAGCGGACCAGAGCGGGTTACATAAGTCCCGGTCGTAACTGGAGAGCACCTGCCTGAAACTCGAGAAAACCCAGGAGGTTCTCCCCTGCAGTCGAGATGAGGCCCATTTCTGCTGAGGCGTCTCGAGTCTAATCACACCTAACCTCTGGAACTTCCAAAGGGTCCTTCACACCCTTGCTGCAACTCAAGAAGATCCCCGACATACGTCTCTCCACTCGAGAGGAAGCACGAGAGTCCCGCCCACATACAGAGGAGCCCCGTTTCCGCCTCCAAGCTCGAGAGGAGGGATCCTTTCCCTGCATGGTCGGGAAAGAACTCCCGGCGTTCCTGTCTCATCTCAAGAGAGAAGGTGCTCTCCACAGGAGAGGCGAGAGGAACTCCAGGGTCGTGCCACCATTCCCAGAGTCCCCAGATGTCTCAGTCCATTCCAGGGAAACCTGTTTTCCCTGCACTGCCTCGACTTTCAAGCCGAGGATCGACTCACACCACGGTGGCACGTGGGACAGCCCTGTGGGAAAGCCTCGTGGGAAAGCCTCCTGGGAAAGCCTCGAGGGAAAGCCACAGATCCCTTGATCCAAGCGAAAGGAAGCGTGACAGTTCTGCTACAGCTCGGGAGGAAAGCGCACTTGCATGCCCCCACTCGAGATGAGGACTGACTCCCCTGGGGAGACTCCAGAAGTACCACAAGATGCATGTCAGCACTGGAGAGGAATCCTCAGGTTCCGGCACCGACTCCACACAAGGTCTTAGGCCCCGGCGTCGAAGGGAGAGGAATCCCAAGAGGCCCCGAGCAACTCGCATGGGGTCTGGCCTTTCCTGAGGCCACCAGAGCGGTCCCTGAGGTCCCCGTCGTAAGTCGAGAGCACCTGCCAGCAACTCGAGAAATCCAGGAGGTTCTCCCTCCAGGCGAGATGAGGCCCATTTCTGCTCGCGTCTCGAGGCTAATCACACCTAACCCCCTGGAACTTCCAAAGGGTCCTTCACACCCTTGCTACAACTCAAGAAGTTCCCCAACATACCTGACTCCACTCGAGAGGAAGCACGAGAGTCCCGCCCACATCCAGAGGAGCCCCGTTTCCGCCTCGTACCTCGCGGTCAGGTATCCTTTCCCTGTATGTTCAGGAAAGAATTCCCGGTGTTCCCGTCGCATCTCATGAGGAGGGGGCTCTCCACAGAAAAGGCGAGAGAAACTCAAGTGTCGTGCCATCATTCAAGAGTCCCCAGATATTTCAGTGTGCGGGGTCCAGCCCCGCTGGATCCAGGGAATTCGACGGATGGACGGCGTTGACGTGGAAAGTCTTGCGTATTTATTAATGTAAGATGAGATTAAGAAATTATAGGGTAGTAAGAAGATTAACTGGAGGAAAAAGGCTGAATAGCTAGTTTACGCGGAAGGCCAATAAAATTCCCGACAAGGAATTTTCTGGCGGACTCTGGAATGGTGGCACGACCCTCGAGTTCCTCTTTCCTTTCCTGTGGAGAGTGCCTCCTCTTGAGTTGCGCCGGGAACGCCGGGAATTCTTTCACGACCACGCAGGGAAACGATCCCTCCTCTGGATCTATCAGCGGAAACGGGGCTCCTCTGGATGTGGGCGGGACTCTCGTGCTTCCTCTCGAGTGGAGACGGGTTTGTCGGGGAACTTCATGAGTTGCAGCAAGGGTGTGAAGGACCCTTTGGAAATTCCAGAGGTTAGGTGTGATTATCCTCGAGACGCCTCAGCGAAAATGGGCCTCATCTCGCCTGGAGTGGAGAACCTCCTGGATTTTCTCGAGTTGCGGCAGGTGCTCTCGACTTACGACGGGGACCTCATGGACCCTCTCTGGTGGCCTCAGGAAAGGCCAGACCCCATGCGAGTTGCTCGGGGCGTCTCGGGATTCCTCTCCCGTCGATGCCGGGCCTAACACCTTGTGTGGAGTCGTGCGGGAACCTGAGGTTTCCTCTCCAGTATGACATGGACCTTGGGGTACTTCTGGAGTCTCCCCAGGGGAGTCAGTCGTCATCTCGAGTGGGGGCATGCACGTGCGCTTTCCTCCGAGCTGTAGCAGCGTGTCACGCTTCCCTTCGCGTATATCAAGGGATCTGTGGCTTTCCCTCGAGGCTTTCCCACGAGGCTTTCCCACGAGGAGGCTTTCCCACGAGGCTTTCCCACAGGGCTGTCCCACGTGCCACCCGTGGGTGTGAGTCGATCCTCGGCTTTGAAAGAAGAGGCAGTACAGGGAAAACAGGTTTCCCTGGAATGGGACTGAGGCATCTGGGAGACTCTGGGAATGGTGGCAACGACCCTGGAGTTCCTCTCGCCTTTCCTGTGGAGAGCGCCTCCTCTTGAGATGCGACGGAAATGCCGGGTATTCTTTCCCGACACGCAGGGAAAGGATCCCTCCTCTCGAGCTAGGAGGCGGAAACGGGGCTCCTCTGGATGTGGGCGGGACTCTCGTGCTTCTCTCGAGTAGAGACGGTTATGTCGGGGAACTTCTTGAGTTGCAGCAAGGGTGTGAAGGACCCTTAGTAAGTTCCAGAGGTTAGTGTGTTTAGCCTCGAGACGGCTCAGCGAAAATGGGCCTCATCTCGCCTGGATGGGAGAACCTCCTTGATTTTCTCGAGTTTCGGCAGGTGCTCTCGACTTATGACGGGGGACCTCAGGGACCCACTCTGGTAGCCTCACGAAAGGCAAGTCCCCATGCGAGTTGCTCGGGGGCCTCTCGGGATTCCTCTCCCTTCGATGCTGTGGCCTAAGATCTTGTGTGGAGTGGGTGCCGGGATTGGGGATTCCTCTCCAGTGCTGACATGTATCTTGGGGTACTTCTGGAGTCTCCCCTGGGGAGTCAGTCCTCGTCTCGAGTGGGGGCATGCACGTGGGCTTTCCTCCCGAGCTGTAGCAGCAGTGTCACCCTTCCTTCGCGTGGATCAAGGGATCTGTGCCTTTCCCTCGAGGCTTTCCCACGAGGCTTTCCAACGAGGCTTTCCCACAGGGTTGTCCCACGTGCCAACGTGGTGTGAGTCGATCCTCGGCTTGAAAGTCGAGGCAGTGCAGGGAAAAGAGGTTTCCCTGGAATGGACGGAGACATCTGGTTGACTCTGGGAATGGTGGCAAGACCCTGGAGTTCCTCTCGCCTTTCCTGTGGAGAGCGCTCCTCTTGAGATGCGACGGGAACGGCCGGGAATTCTTTCCCGACCACGCAGGGAAAGGATCCCTCATCTCGGGATAGGAGGTGGAAACGGGCTCCTTTGGATGTTGGCGGGACTCTGGTGCTTCCTCTCGAATGGAGACGGGTATGTCGTGGGAACTTCTTGAGTTTGCAGCAAGGGTGTGAAGGACCTTTGGAGTTCAAGGGTAAGGTGTGATTAGCCTCGGAGATACCTCAGCGGAAATAGGTCTCAGCCCGCCTAGAGGGGAGAACCTCCTGAATTTTCTCGAGTTGCGGCAGGTGCTCTCAACTTACGACGGGGACCTCAGGGACCCGCTCTGGTGGCCTCAGGAAAGGCCAGTCCCCATGCGAGTTGTTCGGGGGCCTGTCGGGATTCCACTACGTTCGATGCCGGCGCCTAAGATCTTGTGTGGAGTCGGTGCCGGAACCTGAGGATTCCTCTCCAGTGCTGACATGGATCTTGGGGTAATCTGGAGTCTCCCCAGGGCAGTCAGTGCTCTACTCGAGTGGGGCTATGCACTGTGCGCTTTCCTCCCGAGCTGTAGCACCAGTGTCACGCTTCCCTTCGCGGGGATCAACGGATCTGTGGCTTTCCATCGAGGCTTTCCCAAGAGGCTTTCCCACGAGCCTTTCCCACAGGGCTGTCCCACTTGTCACCATGGTGTGAGTCGATCCTCGACTTGAAAGTGGAGGCAGTGCAGGGAATACAGGTTTCCCTGGAATGGACTGAGACATCTGGGGGACTCTGGTAATGGTGGCATGACCCTTGAGTTCCTCTCGCCTTTCCTGTGGAGAGCGCCTCCTCTTGAGATGCGACAGGAACGCAGAGAATTCTTTCCCAAACACGCAGTGAAACGATCCCTCCTCTCGAGCTACGAGGGGGAAACGGGGCTCCTCTGGATGTGGGCGGGACTCTCGTGCTTCCTCTCGAGTGGAGAAGGGTATGTCGGGGAACTTCTTGAGTTGCAGCAAGGGTGTGAAGGACCCTTTGCAAGTTCCAGAGGTTAGGTGTGATTAGCCTCAAGACGCCTCAGCGGAAATGGGCCTCATCTCGCCTGGAGGGGAGAACCTCCTGGATTTTCTCGTGTTGCTGCAGGTGCTCTCGACTTACGACGGGGACCTCGGGGACCCGCTCTGGTGGCCTCAGGAAAGGCTAGTCCCCATGCGAATTGCATGGGGGACTCTCGGATTCCGCTCTCTTCGATGCCGGTGCCTAAGACCTTGTGTATAGTCGGTGCCGGAAACTGATGATTCCTCTCCAGTGCAGACATGGATCTTGGGGTACTTCTGGAGTTTCCCCAGGGGAGTCAGTCCTCGTCTCGAGTGGGGCATGCACGTGCGCTTTCCTCCCGAGCTGTATCAGCAGTGTCAGTCTTCCCTTCGCGAGGATCAAGGGATCTGTGCTTTCCCTCGAGGCTTTCCCATGAGGCTTTCCCACGAGGCTTTCCACAGGGCTGTCCCACGTACCACCGTGGTGTGAGTCGATCCTCGGCTTGAAAGTCGAGGCAGTGCAGGGAAAACAAGTTTCCCTGGAACGGACAGAGGCATCTGCGGGACTCCGGTTATGGTGGCACGACCCTGGAGTTCCTCTCGCCTTTCCTGTGGAGAGCGCCTCCTCTTCAAATGCGACGGGAAGCGCCGGGAATTCTTTCCCGACTACGCAGGGAAAGGATCCCTCCTCTTGAGCTAGGAGGCAGAAACGGGTCTCCTCTGGATGTTGGCGGTACTCCCGTGCTTCCTCTCGAGTGGAGACGGGTAAGTCAGGGAACTTCTTGAGTGGCAGTAATGGTTGAAGGACCCTTCGGAAGTTCCAGAGGTTAGGTGTGATTAGCCTCGAGATGCCTCAGCGGAAATGGGCCTCATCTCGCCTGGAAGGGAGAACCTCCTTGATTTTGTCGAGGTGCGGCAGATGCTCTCGACTTACGACGGGGACCTCAGGGAGCCGCTCTGGGGGCCTCAGGAAAGGCCAGTCCCCATGCGAGTTGCATGGGGGCCTCTCGGGATTCCTCGCACGTCGATGCCGGGGCCTAAGATCTTGTGTGGAGTCGGTGCCGGAACCTGAGGATTCCTCTCCAGTGCTGACATGGATCTTGGGGTTCTTCTGGAGTCTCCCCAGAGGTGTCAGTCCTCGTCTCGAGTGGCGGCATGCACGAGCTCTTTCCTTCCGAGATTTAGCAGCAGTGTCACGCTTCCCTTCGCGTGGATCAAGGGATCTGTGGCTTTCCTCGAGGCTTTCCCACGAGTCTTTCCCACGAGGCCTCCCACAGGGGTGTCCCACGTGCCAACGTGGTGTGAGTCGATCCTTGGCTTGAAAGTAGAGGCAGTGCAGGGAAAACAGGTTTTCCCTGGAATGGACTGAGTCATCTGGAGGACTCTGGGAATGGTGGCACGACCCTGGAGTTCCTCTCGCCATTCCTGTGGAGAGCGCCTCCTCTTGAGATGCTACGGGAACGCCTGGAATTCTTTCCCGAACACGCAGGGAAAAGATCCCTCCTCTCGAGCTGAGAGGCGGAAACGGGGCTCCTCTGGATGTGGGCGGAACTCTTGGGCTTCCTCTCGAGTGGAGACGGGTATGTCAGGGAGCTTCTTGAGTTGCAGCAAGGGTGTGAAGGACCCTTTGGGAGTTCCAGAGGTTAGGTGTGATCAGCCTCGAGACGCCTCAGCGGAAATGGGCCTCATCTCGCCTGGAGGGGAGAACCTCCTGGATTTTCTCGAGTTGCGGCAGGTGCTCTCGACTTACGACTGGGACCTCAGGGACCCGCTCTTGTGGCCTCAGGAAAGGCCAGTCCCCTTGTGAGTTGCTCTGGGGCTCTCGGGATTCCTCTCCCGTCGAATCCGGGGCCTAAGATCTTGTGTGAAGTTGGTGCCGGAACCTGAGCATTCCTCTCCAGTGCTGACATGGATCTGGGGGTACTTCTGGAGTCTCCCCAGGGGAGTCAGTCCTCGTCTCGAGTGGGGGCATGCATGTGCGCTTTCGTCCCTAGCTGTAACAGCCTTGTCACGCTTCCATAGGCGTGGATCAAGGGATCTGTGGCTTTCCCTCGAGGCTTTCCCACAGGGCTGTCCCACGTGCCACCGTGGTGTGAGTCGATCCTCGGCTTGAAAGTCGAGGCAGTGCAGGGAAAACAGGTTTCCCTGGAATGGACTGAGACATCTGGGGGACACTGGGAATGGTGGCACGACCCTGGAGTAACTCTCACCTTTCCTGTGGAGAGCCTCCACTTGAGATGCGACCAGAACGCCGGGAATTCTTTCCCGACCACGCAGGGAAAGGATCCCTCCTCTCGAGCTAGGAGGCGGAAACGGGGCTCCTCTGGATGTGGGCGGGACTCTCGTGCTTCCTCTCCAGTGGAGACGGGTATGTCGGGGAACTTCTTGAGTTGCAGCAAGGGTGTGAAGGACCCTTTGGAAGTTCCAGAGCTTAGGTGTGATTAGCCTGGTGACACCTCAGCGGAAACCGGCCTCATCTCGCCTGGAGGGAGAACCTCCTGGATTTTCTCGAGTTGCGGGGTGCTCTCGACTTACGACGGGGACCTCAGGACCCGCTCCGGTGGCCTCAGGAAAGGCCGGTCCCCATGCGAGTTGCTATTGGGCGTCTCAGGATTCCTCTCCCGTCGATGCCGGGGCCTAAGACCTTGTGTGGAGTTGATGACGGAACCTCAGGATTCCTTTCCAGTGCTGACATGGATCTTGGGGTACTTCTGGAGTCTCCCAGGGGCGTCAGTCCTCGTCTCGAGTTGGGGCATGCACGAGCGATTTCCTCCGAGCTGTAGCAGCAGTGTCACGCTTCCCTTCGCGTGGATCAAGGGATCTGTGGCTTTCGCTCGAGGCTTTTACACGAGGCTTTCCCACGAGGCTTACCCACAGGGCTGTCCCACGTTCCACCATGGTGTGAGTCGATCCTCGGCTTGAAAGTCGAGGCAGTGCAAGGAAAACTGGTTTTCCCTGGAATGGACTGAGTCATCTGGGGACTCTGGGGAATGGTGGCAAGACCCTGCAGTTTTTTCTCGCCTTTCCTGTGGAGAGCGCCTCCTCTTGAGATGCGACGGGAACGCCGGGAATTCTTGACCGAACAGGCAGGGAAAGGATCCCGCCTCTCGAGCTGGGAGGCGAAACGGGGCTCCTCTGGATGTGGGCGGGACTCTCGTGCTTCCTCTCGAGTGGAGACGGGTATGTCGGGGAACTTTCTTGAGTT
>NW_017196862.1:0-8329 GCF_001704415.2 Capra hircus
GGGGTAATCACACTTAAACTCTGGAACTTCCAAAGGGTCTTTCACACCCTTGCTGCAACTCAAGAAGTTCCCCGACATACCCGTCTCCACTCTAGAGGAATGGGAGTCCCGCCCATATCCAGAGTGGCCCGTTTTCGCCTGCTAGCTCGAGAGGAGGGTTCCTTTCCCTGCGTGGTCGGGAAAGAATTTCCTAGCGTTCCCGTCGCATCTCAAGAGGAGGCGCTCTCCACAGGAAAGGCGAGAAGAACTCCAGGATCAGGCCCCATTCCCCAGAGTCCCAAGATGTCTCAGTCCATTCCAGGGAAACCTGTTTTCCCTGCGCTGCCTCGACTTTCAAGCCGAGGATCGACTCACACCACGGTGGCACATGGGACAGCCCTGTGGGAAAGCCTCGAGGGAAAGCCACAGATCCCTTGATCCTCGCGAAGGGAAGCGTGACACTGCTGCTACAGCTCGGGAGGAAAGCGCACGTGCATGCCCCCACACCAGACGAGGACTGACTCCCCTGGGAGACTCCAGAAGTACCCCAAGATCCATGTCAGCACTGGAGAGGAATCCTCAGGTTCCGGCACCGAATCCACACAAGGTCTTATGCCGGGGTCCAGCCCCGGTGGATCCAGGGAATTCGAAGGGTGGACGGCGTTGGTGTGGAAAGACTTGTTTATTTATTAATGTAAGATTACATTAGGAAACTATAGTGTAGTAAGAAGATTAAGTGGAGGAAGAGTGCTGAATAGCTTGGTTTTCGCGGACGGCCAATAAAATTCCAGACAAGGAATTTGCACCACCTACGTTGGGCCACCGGCGCCCGCTTGAATATCTAAAGGTGCCTCGCCTTAAGCTCCCTTTCATGCGGTTCTTAACAGCCAGGCCAAGTAAGTAGACCTGGCGAGCTCCGCACTCCAGGTGGAGATTCAGCCTGAAGTTATAGTAAAGAGCAGAGAGAAGGAAAGGTAGAGAAGAAGAAAGAGGAGAAAAGACACAGGGGGAGCCAGAGTCCCAAGAAACCAGGCTGAGAGACTAGTTCGAGAAGCTGGTCCGAGAAACTGGCCCCCGGCCCCTGGCCTCCTCCTTTATTGTTCAGAAGGTCTTTTATACTTTTGATAATACATGGAGATCAATGGATAACACAAAATTATGTAGTGTTCGCAACCCAGATTCTTTCTGTATATCATTTTGTATACAAAAGGTCTCAGGTAATTTACATTATCTTCTGGCCAAGAGGATTGTTAACACTTTTTTGCTCTCTTCCTTAATGAATGTTAATTTTGTTTCCCCTGAAGTGTTTTTCTTTAATCTGCATCTCCTTAAAGCACTAAAGTTACATCTCTATAGAACAAAGGTGCAGTGGGTTATAACAAAGAAGGTACTTAACTCAAAGATCTAATGTTGCTAATACCAGGTCTACTACTTGTTTTTCACATACCAACTATATCTAAAAATAAAGGATATGAAAATTTGGCAGCAAGCATTGACCCAAAAAATGAAACTTTTAATCAGTCCTATTCTAAAGATTCTGACTCCTCAGAAGCTCCTGCATTCCTAGGATGTTTTAAGCTTCCTGTGCCTCCTGCGGTCAGGAGGCCTCAAACAATCACAAGCGCAGCTGTACGAGTTCTACAGGCAGGCTAGAAAGCCATCAGAGGGTTTTTGGATTGAAACACTCTTTCAAATGCAGAAGACTAACGCCCTGAATTGACTTTTTCCAGAAAAGGTCAGAAGAGTGAAAAAGCAGAGCACAAAAACCGGCAGATTTTTGTTGGGGTACATGCTTAAAAATTTCCAGAGGGTCCCTGAAGTCTGAGCACGCCTTGCGTATGTCAGCTTCCTTCCTCATAACCTTGTCACGGGCGGGCTTCCTCACACTGGCTCCCGGCAGCCTTAGGCCCCGGCATCGACGGGAGAGGAATCCCGAGAGGCCCCGAGGAACTCGCTTGGGGACTGGCCTTTCCTGAGGCCACCAGAGCGGTCCGTGAGGTCCCCGTCGTAAGTCGAGAGCACATGCCCCAACTCGAGAAAATCCAGGAGGTTCTCCCCTCCAGGCGACATGAGGCCCATTTCCGCTGAGGCGTCTCGAGGCTAATCACACCTAACCTCTGGAACTTACAAAGGGTCTTTCACACCCTTGCTGCAACTCAAGAAGTTCCCCGACATACCCGTCTCCACTCGAGAGGAATCACGAGAGTCCCGCCCTCATCCAGAGGAGTCCCGTTTCCGCCTCTAGCTAGAGAGGAGGGATCCTTCCCCTGCGTGGTCGGGAAAGAATTCCCGGCATTTCCGTCGCATCTCAAGAGGAGGCGCTCTCCACAGGAAAGGCGAGAGGAACTCCAGGGTCGTGCCACCATTCCCAGATCCCCCAGATATCTCAGTCCATTCCAGGGAAACCTGTTTTCCCTGCACTGCCTCGACTTTCAAGCCGAAGATCGACTCACACCACGGTGGCACGTGGGACAGCCCTGTGGAAAGCCTCCTGGGCAAGCCTGGAGGGAAACCACAGATCCCTTGATCCACGCGAAGGGAAGCGTGACACTGCTGCTACTCCTCGGGAGGAAAGCGCACGTGCATGCCGCAACTCGTGACGAGGACTGACTCCCCTGGGGAGACTCCAGAAGTACCCCAAAATCCATGTCAGCACTGGAGAGGAATCCTAAGGTTCCGCCACCGACTCCACACAAGGTCTTAGGCCCGGCATCGACAGGAGAGGAATCCCGAGAGGCCCCCTAGCAACTCGCATGGGGACTGGCCTTTCCTGAGGCCACCAGAGCGGGTCCCTGTGGTCCCCGTCGTAAGGCGAGAGCACCTGCCGCAACTCGAGAAAATCCAGGAGGTTCTCCCCTACAGGCGAGATGAGGCCCATTTCCGCTGAGGCGTCTGGAGGCAAATCACACCTAACCTCTGGAACTTCCAAAGGGTCCTTCACGCCCTTGCTGCAACTCTACAAGTTCCCCGACATGCCCATCTCCACTCGAGAGGAAGCACTAGAGTCCGGCCCACATCCAGAGGAGCCCCGTTTCCGCCTCCTAGCTCGAGAGGAGGTATCCTTTCCCTTCGTGGTCGGGAGAGAATTCCCCGAGTTCCCGTCGCATCTCTAGAGGAGGCGCTCTCCAGAGGAAAGGCGAGAGGAACTCCAGGGTCGTGCCACCATTCCAGAGCCCCCCAGATGTCTCAGTCCATTCCAGGGAAACCTGTTTTCCCTGCACTGCCTCGACTTTCAAAAATCGAGACACACCGGTGGCACGTGGGACAGCCCTGTGGGAAAGCCTCGTGGAAAGCCTCGTGGGAAAGCCTCGAGGGAAAGCCACAGATCCCTTGATCCACGCGAAGGAAGAGTGACACTGCTGCTACAGCTCGGGAGGAAAGTGCAAGTGCATGCCCCTCGAGACGAGGACGGACTCCCCGCGGAGACTCCAGAAGTACCCCAAGATCCATGTCAGCACTGGAGAGGAATCCTCAGGTTCCGGCACGGACTCCACACAAGGTCTTAGGCCCCGGCTTCGACGGGAGAGGAATCCCGAGAGGCCCCAGTGGAACTCGCATGGGGACTCTTCTTTCCTGAGGCCACCAGAGCGGGTCCCTGAGTTCCCCGTCGTAAGTCTAGAGCACCTGCCGCAACTCGAGAAAATCCAGGAGGTTCTCCCCTCCAGGCGAGATGAGGCCCATTTCCGCTGAGGCGTCTCGAGGCTCATCACACCTAACCTCTGGAACTTCCAAAAGGTCTATCACACCCTTGCTGCAAATCAAGAAGTTCCCCAACTTACCTGTCTCCACTCGAGAGGAAGCACGAGAGTCCCGCCCTCATCCAGAGGAGCCCCGTTTCTGCCTCCTAGCTCGAGGGCAGGGATCCTTTCCCTGCGTGGACGGGAAAGAATTCCCGGCGTTCCCGTCGCATCTCAAGAGGAGGCGCTCTCCACAGGAAAAGCAAGAGGAATTCCAGGGTCGTGTCACCATTCCCAGAGTCCCCCAGATGTCTCAGTCCATTCCAGGGAAACCTGTTTTCCCTACACTGCCTCGACTTTCAACCCGAGGATCGACTCACAACACGGTGGAACATGGACAGCCCTGTGGGAGAGTGGGAAAGCCTAGCGGGAAAGCCTCGAGGGAAATCCACAGATGCCGTGGTCCAGCGAAACGGAAGCGCAACACTGCTGCTACAGCTGGGAGGAAAGCACACGTGCATGTCCCCACTCGAGACGAGGACTGACTCCCCTGGGGAGACTCCAGAAGTACCCCAAGATCCCATGTCAGCACTGGAGAGCAATCCTCAGGTTCCGGCACCGACTCCACACAAGGTCTTATGCCCCGGCATCGACGAGAGAGGAATCCCAGAGAGGCACCCGAGCAATTCGCCATGGGGACTGGCCTTTCGTGAGGCCACCAGAGCGGGTCCCTGAGGTACCCGTCGTAAGCCGAGAGCGCCTGCCACAACTCAAGAAAATCCAGGAGTTTCTCCCCTCCAGGCGAATGAGGCCCATTTCCACTGAGGTGTTTCGAGGCTAATCACACCTAACCTCTGAAAATTCCAAAACGGTCCTTCACGCCATTGCTGCAACTCAAGAAGTTCCCCGACATACCCCGTCTCCACTCGAGAGGGTAGCACGACAGTCACGAACACATCCAGTAGGAGCCCAGTTTCCGCCTCCTAGCTCGAGAGGAGGGATCCTTACCTGCGTTTTCGGGAAAAGAATTCCCCGGCGTTCCGTCGCATCTCAAGAGGAAGCGCTCTCCACAGGAAAGGCGAGAGGGAACTCCAGGGTCGTGCCACCATTCCCAGAGTCCCCCAGAGGTCTCCAGTCCATTCCAGGGAAACCTGTTTTCCATGCACTGCCATGACTTTTCAAGCCGAAGAAACGGACTCACACAACGGTGGCATTTGGGACAGCCGTGTGGGAAACCCTCGTGGGAAAGCCTCGAGGGAAAACCACAGATCCCTTGCTGCCCGCGAAGGGAAGCGCGACACTGCAGCTAGAGCTCAGGAGTAGAGCCCACCTGCATGGCCCCATTCGAGACGAGGACTGACTCCCGTGGGGAGACTCCAGAAGTACCCCAAGATCCATGTCAGCGCTGGAGAGGAATCCTCAGGTTCCGGCACCCACTCCACACGAGATCGTAGGCCCCGGCATCGACGGGAGAGGAATTCCGAGAGGTCCCGAGTAACTCGCATAGGGAATGGCCTTTCCAGAGGCCACCAAAGCAGGTCCCTGAGGTCCCCGTCGTAAGTCGAGAGCACCTGTCGCAACTCGAGAAAATCCAGGAGGTTCTCCCCTCCAGGCGAGATGAGGCCCATTTCCGCTGAGGCGACTCGAGGCTAATCACACCTAACCTCTGAAACTTCCAAAGGGTCCTTCACGTCCTTGCTGCAACTCAAGAATTTCCCCGACATACCTGTCTCCACTCGAGAGGAAGCACGAGAGTCCTGCCCACATCCAGAGGAGCCCCGTTTCCGTCTCCTACTCGAGAGGAGGGATCCATTCCCTGCGTGTCGGGAAAGAATTCCCGGTGTTCCTGTAGCATCTCAAGAGGAGGCGCTCTCCACAGGAAAGGCGAGAGGAACTCCAGGGTCGTGCCACCATTCCCAGAGTCCCCCAGATGTCTCAATCCATTCCAGGGAAACCTGTTTTCACTGCATTGCCTTGGCTTTCAAGCCTAGGATCGACTCACACCACGGTGGCACGTGGGACAGCCCTTTGGGAAAGCCTCGTGGGAAAGCCTCGTGGGAAAGACTCGAGGGAAAGCCACAGATCCCTTACTCCACAAGAAGGGAAGCGAGATACTGCAGCTACAGCTCGGGAGGTAAGCGCATGTGCATGCGCCCACTCGAGACGAGGACTGACTCCCCTGGGGAGACTCCAGAAGTACCCAAGATCCATGTCAGCAATGGAGAGGAATCCTCAGGTTCCTGCACCGACTCCACGCAAGGCCTTAGGCCCAGGCATTGATGGGAGTGAAATCCCGAGAGGCCTCGAGCCACTCGCATGGGGACTGGCCTTCCTGAGGCCACCAGAGCGAGTCCCTGAGGTCCCCGTCATAAGGCAGGAGCACCTGCCACAACTCGAGAAAATCCAGGAGGTTCTTCCCTTCAGACGAGATGAGGCCCATTTCCACAGAGGCGACTCGAGGCTAATCACACCTAATCTCTGGACCTTCCAAAGGGCCCTTCACACCCTTGCTGCAACTCAAGAAGTTCCCTGACATACCCGTCTCCACTCGAGAGGAAGCACGAGAGTCCCGCCCACATCCAGAGGAGCCCTGTTTCCGCCTCCTAGCTCGACAGGAGGATCCTTTCCCTGCGTGTTCGGAAAAGAATTCCTGGGTTCCCGTAACATATCAAGAGGGGGCGCTCTCCACAGGAAAGGCGAGAGGAACTCCAGGGTCGTGCCACCATTCCCAGAGTCCCCCAGATGTCTCAGTCCATTCCAGGGAAGCCTGTTTCCCCGGCACTGCCTCGACTTTCAAACCGAGGATTGAATGACACCACGGTGGCACGTGGGACATCACTGGGGGAAAGCCTCGTTGAAAAGCCTGGTGGGAAAGCGTCGTGGGAAAGCCTCATGGGAAAGCCTCGAGGGAATGCCATAGATCCTATGATCCACGGGAAGGGAAGCGTGACACTGCTGCTACAGCTCGGGAGGAAAGCGCACGTGCATAACCCCACTGGAGACGAGGACTCACTCCCCTGGGAGAATTCAGAAGTACCCCAAGAGCGATGTCAGCACTGCAGAGGAATTCTCAGTTTCCGACACCAACTCCACCCAAGGTCTTAGGGCCCGGCATCGATGGGAGAGGAATCCCGAGCGGCCCCCGAGCAAATCGCATGGGGACTGGCCTTTCCTGAGGCCACCAGAGCGTGTCCCTGAGGTCCCTGTCGTAAGTCGAGAGCACCTGCCGCAACTCGAGAAAATCCAGGAGGTTCTGCCCTCCAGGCGAGATGAGGCCCATTTCGCTGAGGCGTCTCGAGGCTAATCACACCTAATCTCTGGAACTTCCAAAGGGTCCTTCACACCCTTGCTGCAACTCAAGAATTTCCACGACATACCCGTCTCCACTCGAGAGGAAGCACAAGAGCTCCGCTCACATCCAGAGGATCCCCGTGTCCGCCTCGTAGCTCGAGAGGAGGGATCCTTTCCCTGTGTGGTTGGGAATGAATTTCCGGCATTCCCGTCGCATCTCAAGATGAGGCGCTCTCCACAGGAAAGGCGAGAGGAACTCAGGGTCGTGTCACCATTCCCAGAGCCCCCAGATCTCAGTCCATTCCATGGAAACCTGTTTCCCTGCACTGCCTTGACTTTCTAGCCGAGGATCGACTCACACCACGGGGACGTGGGGACAGCCCTGTGGAAAGCAGTGGGAAAGCCTCGTGGGAAAGCCTACTGGGAAAGCCTGGAGGGAAATCCACAGATCCCTTGATCCACGCAAAGGGAAGCGAAACTGCTGCTACAGCTCGGAGGAAAGCGCACGTGCAAGCCCCCACTCGTGACGAGGACTGACTTCACTGGGGAGACTCCAGAATTACACCAAGATCCATGTCAGCACTGGAGAGGAATCCTCAGGTTCCGGCACCGATCCACACAAGATCATAGGCCCTGGCATCAACGGGGAGAGGAATCCCGGAGGGCCCATGAGCAACTCCCATGGGACTGGCCTTTCCTGAGGCCACCAGAGCGGGTCCCTGAGGTCCCCTTCGTAAGTCGAGAGCACATGCCGCAACTCGAGAAAATCCAGGAGGTTCTCCCCTCCAGGCGAGATGAGGCCCATTTCCGCCGAGGGCCTCGAGGCTATTCACACCTAAACTCTGGAACTTCCAAAGGGTCCTTCACACCCTTGCTGCAACTCAAGAATTCCCCGACACATTCCCGTCTCCACTCGAGAGGAAGCACGAGAGTCCCGGCCACATCCAGAGGAGCCCCGTTTCCATCTCCTAGCTAGAGAGGAGGGATCCTTTCCCTGCGAGGTCGGGAAAGTATTCCCGGCGTTCCCGTTCCATCTCAAGAGAAGGCGCTCTCCACAGGAAAGGCGAGAGGAACTCCAGGGTCGTGCCACCATTCCCAGAGTCAACCAGATGTCTCCGTCCATTCCAGGAAATCTGTTTTCCCTGCACTGCCTCGACTTTCAAGCCGAGGATCGACTCTCACCACGGTGGCACGTGGACAGCCCTGGTGGGAAAGTGGGAAAGCCTCTTTGGGAAGCCTCGTGGGAATGCCTCGAGGGAAAGCCACAGATCCCTTGATCCATGCGAAGGGAAGCGCGACACTGCTGCTACAGCTCAGGAAAGCGCACGTGCATGCCCCCACTCGAGACGAGGACTGACTCCCCTGGGGAGACTCCAGAAGTA